>NC_048590.1:44859387-45016887 GCF_013265735.2 Oncorhynchus mykiss
CCTCCTTCCCTCCTGTCTTTCCTTCTGTCTCTCTGCTCTCTCGCCATTCTTCCTTCACTAATGCCTTTTCCCCTCTCTCGCTTGGTTTATATGGGTCCTGTTTTCCCCTTTCTCTCTCTCTCTCTCTCTCTCTCTCTCTCTCTCTCTCTCCCTCCCTCCTCTTCCCCTCTCTCGCTCTCCCTCCCTCTCCCTCCCTTCTCTTCCCCTCTCTCTGTCTCCCTCTCCCTCTCCTACTTTTCTCCCCTCTCTCTCTGTCTCCCTCTCCCTCCCTCCTCTTCCCCCCTCTCTCTCCCACTCCCCTTCCCCCCTCTCTCTCTCCCTCCCTCTCTACCTCCCTCCTCTTCCCCCCTCTCTCCCTCCCTCCCTCTCCCTCCCTCCTCTTTCCCCCTCTCTCTCTCTGTCTCCCTTTCACTCTCTCCTCTTCCCCCCTCTCTCTCTCTTTCTCCCTCTCCCTCCCTCCTCTTCCCCCTCTTTCTCTGTCTCCCTCTTCCTCCCTCCTCTTCCCCCTTCTCTCTCTCTCCCTCTTCCTCCTTCATCTTCCCCCCTCTCTCTCTCTCTCTCTGTCTACCTCTCCCTCCCTCCTCTTCCCCATCTCTCTCTCTTTCTCTCTTTCTCTGTCTCCCTCTCCCTCCCTCCTCTTCCCCCCCTCTCTCTGTCTGTCTCCCTCTCCCTCCCTCCTCTTCCCCCTTGGCTCTTGCCTACCACTCTCACATTCCCTCTCCCCTCCCCTCCCCTCTGGTTTCTTGCTCTCCTGCCCAAGTCACTGTTGGGCTCTGTCTCTAACTGCTCTGCCCTGTGAGCAGCAGGTTGAATCAGTTGGCTGTTCAGGGAGTTTTAATGAGAAACTGAAAGGGTGAGAAACAGAGGTGAGTCCCAAAGGGAACCCTATTCCCTAAATAGTGCACTACTTTTTATCAGGGCCCGTAGGTCACAAGTCAACGGTAGTGTACTATGTAGGGAATAGGGTGCTATTTTGGATGCATATAGAAAAACAGCGTGACAGTTCTCTGGTACTGGCCGGTCTCTCTCAGAGCTAAACCAGCTAGCACAAAGCCAAGAGAAACATGGGAGGTGGCATTGTCAAAACGAAGCTTGTTAACGTGTCTTTAACCTTTCAAACATGGTTGTGAGCCGCTCAACACCGTGTGTACAACTCAGAGACTTAATTAGACCTAAAATCCACAAAAGTCCCCACAAGGATAGTAAAACAAGGAAAATTCTCCCTCGTGGAGTTATCATTTCCCACGTCCCCATGAGGACAAAGGCTATTTTAACCTTAGGGGTTAGCTTTAGGGTTAAGGTTACAATTCTGGTTAGGGTTAGGGGTTAGTGGTTAAGTTTAGGGTTAGGGTTAAGATTAGGATTGTGGTAAGGGTTAGGGTTAGGGGTTAGTGGTTAAGTTTAGGGTTAGGGTTAAGATTAGGATTGTGGTAAGGGTTAGGGTTAGGGGTTAGTGGTTAAGTTTAGGGTTAGGGTTAAGATTAGGATTGTGGTAAGGGTTAGGGTTAGGGGTTAGTGGTTAAGTTTAGGGTTAGGGTTAAGATTAGGATTGTGGTAAGGGTTAGGGTTAGGGGTTAGTGGTTAAGTTTAGGGTTAGGGTTAAGATTAGGATTGTGGTAAGGGTTAGGGTTAGGGGTTAGTGGTTAAGTTTAGGGTTAGGGTTAAGATTAGGAATATGGTAAGGGTTAGGGTTAGGGTTAGGGGTTAAGGAAAACATGATTTTGAATGGAAATCAATTTTAGGTCCCCACGACAACAGAATAACATAACATATGTGTGTGTGCGTGTATTCATGTATGCATGCATATGAGCGTGTCAAGCATCCTTACCATGTTCATGACGGTGAGCAGGAATCTCTGCGCGGCCTCTGCCCCGTGGTACTGCACCATGTCTGAGTCTGCCACCACCACCGTCTCTACCGTATACAACCCATTCAGATGGATGGTGTTTCTCCTTCTACGGCCCTCCTCCACTCCCTTCTGCCTCTTCTTTCTCACTAGCACGGGGGACAGAGACACACAAAGATTGATTATTATTTGCTGTTCCACCATAGCCTGGTCACAGATCACACCAAACCACTAGGAGTTTGCAAGACAACACAACAGTTGTGGTACCAGGCTAGGTTTACTGCATCTTAACAAGACAGCACAAACAAACATTGCGTCAAGCTAGGTCCACTGGATCTTAACAAGACAACACAACATATGTGGTCCCAGGCTATGTTTATTAAATCAAATCTAATTTTATTTGTCACATACACATGGTTAGCAGATGTTAATGTGAGTGTAGCGAAATGCTTGCGCTTCTATTTCCGACAATGCAGTAATAACCAACGACTAATCTAACCTAACAATTTCACAACTACTACCTTATACACAAGTGTAAAGGGATGAAGAATATGTACATAAAAATATATGAATGAGTGATGGTACAGAACGGCATAGGCAAGATGCAGTAGATGGTATAGAGTACAGTATATACATATGAGATGAGTAATGTAGGGTATGTAAACATTATATTAAGTGGCATTATTTAAAGTGGCTAGTGAGACATTTTTTACATCAATTTTTCCATTATTAACGTGGCTGGAGTTGAGTCAGTATGTTGGCAGCAGCCACTCAATGTTAGTGGTGGCTGTTTAACAGTCTGATGGCCTTGAGATAAAAGCTGTTTTTCAGTCTCTCGGTCCCAGCTTTGATGCACATGTACTGACCTCGCCTTCTGGAGGATAGCTGGGTGAACAAGCAGTGGCTCGGGTTGTTGTTGTCCTTGATAATCTTTATGGCCTTCCTGTGACATCGGGTGGTGTAGGTGTGCCCCCGGTGATGCGTTGTGCAGACCTCACTACCCTCTGGAGAGCCTTACGGTTGAGGGCGGAGCAGTTGCCGTACCAGGCGGTGATACAGCCCAACAGGATGCTCTCGATTGTGCTTCTGTAAAAGTTTGTGAGTGCTTTTGGTGACAAGCTGAATTTCTTCAGCCTCCTGAGGTTGAAGAGGCGCTGCTGCGCCTTCTTCACCACGCTGTCTGTGTGGGTGGACCAATTCAGTTTGTCCGTGATGTGTATGCCGAGGAACTTAAAACTTACTACCCTCTCCACTACTGTCCCGTCGATGTGGATAGGGGGGTGCTCCCTCTGCTGTTTCCTGAAGTCCACGATCATCTGCTTTGTTTTGTTGACGTTGAGTGTGAAGTTATTTTCCTGACACCACACTCCGAGGGCCCTCACCTCCTCCCTGTAGGCCGTCTCGTCGTTGTTGGTAATCAAGTCTACCACCGTAGTGTAGTCTGAAAACTTGATGATTAAGTTGGAGGTGTGCATGGCCACGCAGTCGTGGGTGAATAGGGAGTACAGGAGAGGGCTCAGAACACACCCTTGTGGGGCCCCAGTGTTGAGGATCAGCGGATTGGAGATGTTGTTACCTACCCTCACCACCTGGGGGCGGCCCGTCAGGAAGTCCAGGACCCAGTTGCACAGGGCGGGGTCGAGACCCAGGGTCTCGAGCTTGATGACGAGTTTGGAGTGTACTATGGTGTTAAATGATGAGCTGTAGTCGATGAACAGCATTCTCACATAGGTATTCCTCTTGTCCAGATGGGTTATGGCAGTGTATAGTGTGGTTGCGATTGCGATTGCGTCGTCTGTGGACCTATTGGGGTGGTAAGCAAATTGGAGTGGGTCTAGGGTGGCAGGTGGGGGGAGGTGATATGGTCCTTGACTAGTCTCTCAAAGCACTTCATGATGACGGAAGTGAGTGCTACGGTGTGATAGTCATTTAGCTCAGTTACCTTAGCTTTCTTGGGAATAGGAACAATGGTGGCCCTCTTGAAGCATGTGGGAACAGCAGACTGGGATAAGGATTGATTGAATATGTCCGTAAACACACCAGCCAGCTGGTCTGCGCATGCTCTGAGGACGCGGCTGGGGATGCCATCTGGGCCTGCAGCCTTGCGAGAGTTAACACGTTTAAATGTTTTACTCAAGTTGGCTACAGTGAAGGAGAGTCCGCAGGTTTTGGTAGCGGGCCGTGTCAGTGGCACTGTATTGTCTTCAAAGCGAGCAAAGAAGTTGTTTAGTCTGTCTGGGAGCAAGACATCCTGGTCCGCGACGGGGATGGTTTTCTTTTTGTACTCTGTGATTGACTGTAGACCCTGCCACATACCTCTTGTGTCTGAGCCGTTGAATTGCGACTCTACTTTGTCTCTATACTGACGCTTAGCTTGTTTGATTGCCTTGCGGAGGGAATAGCTACACTGTTTGTATTCTGTCATGTTTCCGGTCACCTTGCCCTGATTAAAAGCAGTGGTTCGCACTTTCAGTTTCACGCGAATGCTGCCATCAATCCATGGTTTCTGGTTTGGGAATGTTGTAATAGTTGCTGTGGGTACGACATCGCCGATGCACTTGCTAATAAACTCGCTCACCGAATCAGTGTATTTGTCAATGTTGTTGTTTGACGCAATGTGGAACATATCCCAGTCCACGTGATCGAAGCAATCTTGAAGCGTGGATTCATATTGGTCGGACCAGCGTTGAACAGACCTGAGCGCGGGAGCATCCTGTGTTATTCTCTGTCTATAGGCAGGGAGCAACAAAATGGAGTCGTGGTCAGCTTTTCCGAAAGGAGGGCGGGGGAGGGCCTTATATGCGTCGCGGAAGTTAGAATAACAATGATCAAGGGTTTTTCCAGCCTTGGTAGCACAATCGATATGCTGACAGAATTTAGGGAGTCTTGTTTTCAGATTAGCCTTGTTAAAATCCCCAGCTACAATGAATGCAGCCTCAGGATATGTGGTTTCCAGTTTACATAGAGTCAAATGAAGTTCGTTCAGGGTCATCGATGTGTCTGCTTGGGGGGGAATATATGCGGCTGTGATTATAATCGAAGAGAATTCTCTTGGTAGATAATGCAGTTGACATTTGATTGTGAGGAATGCTAACTGCATCTTAACAAGACAACACAACAGATGTGGTACCAGACTAGGCTTACTGGATCTTAACAAGACAACACAACAGATGTGGTATCAAGCTAAGCTTACTGCATCTTAACAAGACAACACAACAGATGTGGTCCCAGGCTAAGTTTACTGCATCGTAACAAGACAACACAAAATATATGATCCCAGGCTATGTTTACTGCATCTTAACAAGACAACACAGCAGATGTGGTACCAGGCTAGGTTTACAGCATCTTAACAAGACAACACAACAGATGTGGTACCAGGCTAGGCTTACTGCATCTTAACAAGAAAACACAACAAATGTGGTCCCAGGCTAGGTTTACAGCATCTTAACAAGACAACACAGCAGATGTGGTCCCAGGCTAGGTTTACAGCATCTTAAGAAGCCAAGGGACAGGGACAAGAACAGAGACAATGCCAGCTACAGTAGACATTCCATTATACAGTTGTTGAGCTAAAGAATCCCTTATAGATACTTTAATTTGGGAATGACACAGAATCTATTCATTTTGGGTTATAAAATGCTTAATAAGTTAGCGGTTGGTAACAGTAGCAAGGTAAATTAAACCAGTGTGAAGCACTTCTCTCCATGACTGGAAACACATAAGAAAACACATTCTGTCATTTTGTGATTTGGGTGAACTAACCCTTTAAGTAATGATGGATGACAGACTGACAGATAAAGAGACGGACAGATGAAAAAGATGTTCATTCTGTATGAGACGCCACGAAGTTTCTCTCTCAAACAAACACTTGTCACTACCTCTCTTTATTTCTTCTCTCCCTCTGCTTTAACTTATCCCAGTCCTCTGGAAGAGACCACCACCACATACTCTATGACCAGGAGTTATATTAGGCCTAATCATATTAAATGAAATAGTTTCAGTACTCTGACCAATGTTATGAGAACAAGGCCGGGGTTGGCCCATTCGCTAAGTCGTTCCAGACTCAATGGGAACTCCAATGTCTTCCATTGGAAAGAAAAGGCACAGCTAGTTTACGTAAGAGTGGTGGAATAAACAATGGTAAAACCACTGCAGCAACAACAGGACTTCATGGGCCACATTAAAGGGGCAATCTGCAGTTCAAAGAACATGAAAGTAGTCAATCAAATCAAATGATATTTGTCATATACACATATTTAGCAGATGTTATTGCGGGTGTAGTGAAATGCTTGTGTTTCTAGCTCCAACAGTGCAGTAATATCTAACCATTCACAACAATACACACAACCTAAAGTAAAATAACAGAATTAAGGAATATATAAATATTAGGATGAGCAATGTCAGAGTGGCATTGACTAAAATACAGTAGAATATAATACAGTATATATATATATATATATATATATATATATATATATATATATATATATATGAGTAAAGCAAAAACATGTGAACATGATTAAAGTCACTGATTTGGTTAACAGCTGAGGGACAGGGCTGGAGAAATGTAACCATCATCAAATTCATAGACAGAGGTATGGATGCAAGGACTGACCATCCATGAGATAAAAGTATAGGTTTTCCTATGTTTTGAGGCTATACAGTATTTGTTTACAATTACATGTTTCCAATGGAGTAAAACAAGCTTATATTTTGGGTTATGATGAGGTACAACAGTTGAACTAAGCTTAATAAAACACTTATAAGATATATTCTTAAAAAATGTATGAATATGTTAAATTGTAAAAGACTGAAGTTCCCCTTTAAGGAGGACTCGCTGCACACACTAACTTCGGTTCTCATCAGAGATGCATGGTTAACTAAAGCCTTTGTGTTGTAACACCACCTCTAGCAAAACTGTGTGAGAGGCCTTAGTAACAACAGATTGGGTAACACTACCATAAAGCCAAAAGTCATAACGCATTATGATGAGATAATGCATTATAATGCGGTTAATGCATTATGATGTGGTTATAATGCATTATGATGTGGTTATAATGCATTATGATGTGGTTATAATGCATTATGATGTGGTTATAATGCATTATGATGTGGTTAATGCATTATGATGTGGTTATAATGCATTATGATGTGGTTATAATGTATTATGATGTGGTTAATGCATTATGACGTGGTTATAATGCATTATGATGTGGTTAATGCAATATGATTGGGTTATAATGTAATATGATGTGGTTATAATGTATTATGAGGTGGCCAACGCATTATGATGTGGTTATAATGCATCATAACATGGTTAATGCATTATGATGTGGTTACAATGCATTATAATGTGGTTAATGCATTACGATGTGGTTATAATGCATTATGATGTGGTTATAATGCATAATGATCTGGTTATAATGCATTATAAAGCATGGATGATCTTCTTATAAAGTCTTATTATCAACTTTCCCTCGATCCTGACTTGTCTCCCAGTCCCAGCCGCTGAAAAAACATCCCCACAGCATGATGCTGCCACCCCCATGTTTCACTGTAGGGATGGTGCCAGGTTTCCTCCAGAAGTGACGCTTGGCATTGAGGCCAAAAAAGTTCAACCTTATTTTCATCAGACCAGAGAATCTTGTTTCTCATGGTCTGAGAGTCTTTAGGTGCCTTTTGGTAAACTCCAAACGGGCTGTCATGTGCCGTTTACTAAGGAGTGGCTTCCATCTGGCCATTCAACCATAAAGGCCTGTTTGGTTGCGTGCTGCAGAGATGGATATCCTTCTGGAAGGTTCTCCCATCTCCACAGAGGAACTCTGGAGTTCTGTCAGAGAGACCATCGGGTTCTTGGTCACCTCCCTGACCAAGGCCCTTCTCCCCCGATTGCTCAGTTTGGCCGGGCAGCCAGTTCTAGGAAGAGTCTTGGTGGTTCCAAAATTCTTCCATTTAAGAATGATGGAGGCCACTGTGTTCTTATGGACATTCAACGCTGCAGACATTGTTTGGTACCCTTTCCCAGATCTGTGACTCAACACAATGCTGTCTCGGAGCTCTAGGGATAATTCTTTCGACCTCATGTCTTGGTTTTTGCTATGACATGCACTGTCAACTTTGGGACCTTATATAGACAGCTGTGTGCCTTTCCAAATCATGTCCAATCAATTGAATTTACCACAGGTGGACTCCAATCAAGTTGTAGAAACATCTCAAGGATGATCATTGGAAACAGGATGCATCGGAGCTTAATTTCAAGTCTCATAGCAAAGTGTCTCAATACTTATGTAAATAAGGTATTTCTGTTTTTTATTTGTAATAATTGTGCATAGATTTCAAAAAAAAATTTTTCGCTTTGTCATTACGGGGTATTGTGTGTAGATTGATGAATTTTATATTTTTTATTTTATAATTTTTTTTTTAATAAGGCCGTAACGTAACAAAATGTGGAAAAAGTGAACGGGTCTGAATAGTTTGGGGAAGACATTGTATATGCAATGTGAGACGCATCTTACACTGATGATGTTGACAACATGATTGTCTGCAGATCAATACTCATGATACTGTTGTTGCCATGGTTCCCTCTCTTCTTCAAGACTTCCAAGTTCATAACACTGTAGACTGGCAGTAGGGTTGCAAAATTCCGGTAACTTTCCCCGAAGTCCCAGGTTTTCCAGAAATCCTGGTTTTACGATTCCTGGAATCCTCCAACCAGGATTTCTGGAAAACCTGGACATTTTTGTGGTGCAAAGTTTTAGTTAGTGGAATGTTGGAACTCTATCTGGGAGAATATCAATTCTATTAAAGTAACAGCCATTTACATTTGTCTGAACTGTCTGAACTGTAACGTTTAAGAACACCCATGAGATATCCCCGTTAGTGGAAGAAGGGCCATGTCATTCCATCTATTTAGTTAAATCAAACCTATTTTCCAGCATATATCTGGAGCTTGTTTCTAGCATGGCTTGCACACACACACACACACACACACACACACACACACACACACACACACACACACACACACTTCTGCAGAAACCGAACTATTGGTTGTGGCGGTATTGTTTGGTTAATCTGTTGTCTGTTTAGGTTGTTTATCTGCGTGGACAAACACTGTGGAAAGATGTTTTGTTCTCAGAGAAGAAGAGTGCTTAGCTTGGGCAATGACAATACTGGACAACTGTGGAGACTCAGTGAATCAAAAGTCACAAAAGCCATACGGCTTGGGAATGGAAATGCCCAACAGTATAAGACTTATCTATGTGTTGTTGTGATCTTAAAGCAATGTTTATCACATGTTCTTGTTTCTGTTTAGTGCATTGGAAAAGGCAATATGAGAGAGATCTGTGAATCCCCCAGTTATCTGGTCTAAATAACATCACACACAAACACATTGCAGAACTCTTTTGGGTCACATGGAGAAAAACATTTGAAGTAGAACATGAGATACAGACAAACATGAAAATCAGACTATAGTAACTATAGTAATAATAACAATGTAATAATATGTATACATTCATTACTCAAGTCTATCTGTAAAAACAGTACATGGTATATACAGTGCCTTGCGAAAGTATTTGGCCCCTTGAACTTTGCGAAATTTTTGCCACATTTCAGGCTTCAAACATAAAGATATAAAACTGTATTTTTTTGTGAAGAATCAACAACAAGTGGGACAAAATCATGATGTGGAACAACATTTATTGGATATTTCAAACCTTTTTAACAAATCAAAAACTGAAAAATTGGGCGTGCAAACTTATTCAGCCCCTTTACTTTCAGTGCAGCAAACTCTCTCCAGAAGTTCAGTGAGGATCTCTGAATGATCCAATGTTGACCTAAATGACTAATGATGATAAATACAATCCACCTGTGTGTAATCAAGTCTCCGTATAAATGCACCTGCACTGTGATAGTCTCAGAGGTCCGTCAAAAGCGCAGAGAGCATCATGAAGAACAAGGAACACACCAGGCAGGTCCGAGATTCTGTTGTGAAGAAGTTTAAAGCCGGATTTGGATACAAAAAGATTTCCCAAGCTTTAAACATCCCAAGGAGCACTGTGCAAGCGATAATATTGAAATGGAAGGAGTATCAGACCACTGCAAATCTACCAAGACCTGGCCGTCCCTCTAAACTTTCAGCTCATACAAGGAGAAGACTGATCAGAGATGCAGCCAAGAGGCCCATGATCACTCTGGATGAACTGCAGAGATCTACAGCTGAGGTGGGAGACTCTGTCCATAGGACAACAATCAGTCGTATATTGCACAAATCTGGCCTTTACGGAAGAGTGGCAAGAAGAAAGCCATTTCTTAAAGATATCCATAAAAAGTGTTGTTTAAAGTTTGCCACAAGCCACCTGGGAGACACACCAAACATGTGGAAGAAGGTGCTCTGGTCAGATGAAACCAAAATTGAACTTTTTGGCAACAATGCAAAACGTTATGTTTGGCGTAAAAGCAACACAGCTGAACACACCATCCCCACTGTCAAACATGGTGGTGGCAGCATCATGGTTTGGGCCTGCTTTTCTTCAGCAGGGACAGGGAAGATGGTTAAAATTGATGGGAAGATGGATGGAGCCAAATACAGGACCATTCTGGAAGAAAACCTGATGGAGTCTGCAAAAGACCTGAGACTGGGACGGAGATTTGTCTTCCAACAAGACAATGATCCAAAACATAAAGCAAAATCTACAATGGAATGGTTCAAAAATAAACATATCCAGGTGTTAGAATGGCCAAGTCAAAGTCCAGACCTGAATCCAATCGAGAATCTGTGGAAAGAACTGAAAACTGCTGTTCACAAATGCTCTCCATCCAACCTCACTGAGCTCGAGCTGTTTTGCAAGGAGGAATGGGAAAAAATTTCAGTCTCTCGATGTACAAAACTGATAGAGACATACCCCAAGCGACTTACAGCTGTAATCGCAGCAAAAGGTGGCGCTACAAAGTATTAACTTAAGGGGGCTGAATAATTTTGCACGCCCAATTTTTCAGTTTTTGATTTGTTAAAAAAGTTTGAAATATCCAATAAATGTCGTTCCACTTCATGATTGTGTCCCACTTGTTGTTGATTCTTCACAAAAAAATACAGTTTTATATCTTTATGTTTGAAGTCTGAAATGTGGCAAAAGATCGCAAAGTTCAAGGGGGCCGAATACTTTCGCAAGGCACTGTACTTAACAACATTAGTTCAAGCACTGCAAGTAGGTTCTGACAAGGGGAAGGTAGTACTCTCTTCAACCCTCCTCTCCCACTTCCTCTCCTCTTCTTCAACCCTCCTATCCCACTTCCTCTCCTCCTCTTCAACCCTCCTCTCCCACTTCCTCCCCTCCTCTTCCACTCCCTCCCCTCCTCTCCCACTCCCTCCCCTCCTCTCCCACTCCCTCTCCTCCTCTCTCACTTCCTCTCCTCCTCTTCAACCCTCCTCTCCCACTTCCTCCCCTCCTCTCCCACTCCCTCCCCTCCTCTCCCACTTCCTCCCCTCCTCTCCCACTTCCTCCCCTCCTCTTCAATCCCCCTCTTCCACTTCCTCTCCTCCTCTTCAACCCTCCTCTCCCACTTCCTCCCCTCCTCTCCCACTCCCTCCCCTCCTCTCCCTCTCCTCCTCTCCAACCCTCCTCTCCCACTTCCTCCCCTCCTCTCCCACTTGCTCCCCTCCTCTCCCACTTCCTCCCCTCCTCTCCCACTCCCTCCCCTCCTCTCCCACTTCCTCTCCTCCTCTTCAACCCTCCTCTCCCACTCCCTCCCCTCCTCTCCCACTCCCTCTCCTCCTCTCCCACTTCCTCTCCTCCTCTTCAACCCTCCTCTCCCACTTCCTCCCCTCCTCTCCCACTCCCTCCCCTCCTCTCCCACTTCCTCCCCTCCTCTCCCACTTCCTCCCCTCCTCTTCAATCCTCCTCTTCCACTTCCTCTCCTCCTCTTCAACCCTCCTCTCCCACTTCCTCCCCTCCTCTCCCACTCCCTCCTCTCCCTCTCCTCCTCTTCAACCCTCCTCTCCCACTTCCTCCCCTCCTCTCCCACTTCCTCCCCTCCTCTCCCACTCCCTCCCCTCCTCTCCCACTTCCTCTCCTCCTCTTCAACCCTCCTCTCCCACTCCCTCCCCTCCTCTCCCACTTCCTCTCCTCCTCTTCAACCCTCCTCTCCCACTTCCTCCCCTCCTCTCCCACTTCCTCTCCTCCTCTTCAACCCTCCTCTCCCACTTCCTCCCCTCCTCTCCCACTTCCTCCCCTCCTCTCCCACTTCCTCCCCTCCTCTCCCACTTCCTCCCCTCCTCTCCCACAAATGGATATCTGTCTATAGGCATGTGAGAGCAGCATATACAACGGACAGGGAAAGATTTCTTTCTGTACTCAAAGTGAAATCTCACAAACAATGTATCAACCAATTGCCATTTGAATAGCAGTGTTTCTAAGACAAGGTCATTCTCAAAGATTGGAGAACAAAATAGAGCTGACGAAGAAACTCCTTCATATAAAAGCAAACTTGAAGGCGACATGTGCTTCTCCCTCACGCTGTAATGTGATATCTCACAAACAACTTATCAATCAAATGTCGTGTGAATAGCACTATTTTCAGAAATGAGTGTATATGTCACAGAACACTTAACAAATAAAAGCCATATTGAAACTAATAGCCCAAACCCATAGGGCGAACAACAACAGTAGTGACTAACTCCCTTAACCTTCTGTCATCAGTCTCATCACCATGCACATCCCACCCAGACAGCAATAAAAGAGGTATTGATGAAGAGCAATAAAGACAACTCCCTTCCTCCCTTTGCAGTGGCCTATACCACAGTCACCAGAGAAGAAATCCAATAACAAGAACAATATTGAGACAAACACAAAACTGCTTTGAACCCAAAGGACTAAGGTGAGCACAAAGTTACAACCCAAATGAAACCCTAGTCCCTTTATAGTGCACTACTTCTGACCAGGGTCTATAGGGCTCTGGTCAACAGTGGTCCACTTTGTAGGGAATAGGGGGCCATTTGGGACAGCCACAACTTGTTTCTGAGTCATACTGAGACAAATAACAGCCTGCTTTGAAATCTTGAGACTAACACACTCAGCAGGGGACAATAAAACCTGCCGACTCAACGGTTAGCCAGTGCTGCTGCTGTTATGGGTCTGAAGCAAAGTCCTCTAACCCTGATGTGTAATAACTTTGGAAAAACTGATTGAGGTCCACATCAGCAAAATATAGGAGGGCAGAGTGTCTAGATCGACACGAGGGTTGCAACATTTCTGTAACTTTCCCACAACCCCCAGTCATTTTTCAACCCTAATAGACACATCTGGGTTCTGAGACCTCTCCAGTTCATTACGGTCTACGTGGAGATAGAAGCCCATTATAAAGGTCCAATAGATAGGATCCAGCCCAGACCTAGGCCCTAGACTCCAACCAGACTCCAGAGTCACTGTATGGCAGAGAGGTGCCCACATAAAGAGATCACTCAAAGATACCTTTTTTTTAATCACATCTTAGAAGTGTTATACTAGTGAACTATCCATTTAAGAGCTGTCCAGTAAAGGGGATGAATCGTTCACTCAAAGAATCTACGTTTGCCAGACATTTCCATTCCTCATGTGTCCTGTCCTAATTGGCATCTGATTGATGTTCTAGAATCGACCAGGTTGCATCCCAAATGAAACCCTATTCCCTACATAGTGCACTACTATTGGCCCTGGTGGGCCCCGGTCAAAAGGACTACACTCATTAGGGAATAGTGTGCCATTTGGGTTACAGCCAGGAGATACATCAGTCCAATCAGAGCATCACTCCAAAGAGAATCCTTTAACAACTTTAATGATAGAATCCTTTAGATGTTGGAGACAAGTGGAGCATTAATGCTTCAGCTGCCACGCCCATCTCTTTGATGTGTCTGCGAGGGGCTGGAGAAGGAACAGCAAGCTCTAATTGATGTGTCTGAGAGGGGCTGGAGAAGGAGAAGCAAGCCCTAATTGACATGTCTGAGAGGGGCTGGAGAAGGAACAGCAAGCCCTAATTGACGTGTCTGAGAGGGGCTGGAGAAGGAACAGCAAGCCCTAATTGACATGTCTGAGAGGGGCTGGAGAAGGAACAGCAAGCCCTAATTGACGTGTCTGAGAGGGGCTGGAGAAGGAACAGCAAGCCCTAATTGACGTGTCTGAGAGGGGCTGGAGAAGGAACAGCAAGCCCTAATTGACGTGTCTGAGAGGGGCTGGAGAAGGAACAGCAAGCCCTAATTGACGTGTCTGAATTGACGTGTCTGTCATCCCCCCACTCACTCACCCACCCACCCATCCATCCCCCCACTCACTCACCCACCCATCCATCCATCCATCCCCCCACTCACTCACCCACCCACCCATCCATCCATCCATCCCCCCACTCACTCACCCACCCACCCATCTATCCATCCCCCCACTCACTCACCCACCCACCCATCCATCCATCCCCCCACTCACTCACCCACCCACCCACCCATCCATCCCCCCACTCACTCACCCACCCATCCATCCATCCATCCCCCCACTCACTCACCCACCCACCCATCCATCTATCCATCCCCCCACTCACTCACCCACCCACCCATCCATCCATCCCCCCACTCACTCACCCACCCATCTATCCATCCCCCCACTCACTCACCCACCCACCCACCCACCCACCCACCCATCCATCCATCCCCCCACTCACTCACCCACCCATCCATCTATCCATCCCCCCACTCACTCACCCACCCATCCATCCATCCATCCATCCCCCCACTCACTCACCCACCCATCTATCCATCCCCCCACTCACTCACCCACCCATCTATCCATCCCCCCACTCACTCACCCACCCACCCACCCATCCATCCCCCCACTCACTCACCCACCCATCTATCCATCCCCCCACTCACTCACCCACCCACCCATCCATCCCCCCACTCACCCACCCACCCACCCATCCATCCCCCCACTCACTCACCCACCCACCCATCCATCCATCCCCCCACTCACTCACCCACCCATCTATCCATCCCTCCACTTACTCATCCACCCATCTATCCATCCCCCCACTCACTCACTCATCTATCCATCCCCCCACTTACTCACCCACCCATCTATCCATCCCCCCACTCACTCACCCACCCATCTATCCATCCCCCCACTTACTCACCCATCCATCTATCCATCCCCCCACTCACTCACCCACCCATCCATCCATCCCCCCACTCACTCACCCACCCATCTATCCATCCCTCCACTTACTCATCCACTCATCTATCCATCCCCCCACTCACTCACTCATCTATCCATCCCCCCACTTACTCACCCACCCATCTATCCATCCCCCCACTCACTCACCCACCCATCCATCCATCCATCCCCCCACTCACTCACCCACCCATCCATCCCCCCACTCACTCACCCACCCATCCATCCATCCCCCCACTCACTCACCCATCCATCCATCCCCTCACTCACTCACCCAACCATCCATCCATCCCCCCACTCACCCACCCATCCATCCATCCATCCATCCCCCCACTCACTCACCCACCCATCCATCTATCCATCCCCCACTCACCCACCCATCCATCCATCCCCCCACTCACTCACCCATCCATCCATCCCCCCACTCACTCACCCATCCATCCATCCATCCATCCCCCACTCACTCACCCACCCATCCCCCCACTCAATCACTCACCCACCCATCCATCCATCCCCCCACTCACTCACCCACCCACCCATCCATCCCCCCACTCACTCACTCACCCATCCATCCCCCCACTCACTCACCCACCCGTCCATCCCCCCACTCACTCACCCACCCATCCATCCCCCCCACTCACTCACCCACCCATCCATCCATCCATCCCCCCACTCACCCACCCACCCATCCATCCATCCCCCCACTCACTCACCCACCCATCCATCCCCCCACTCACCCACCCACCCACCCATCCATCCATCCATCCCCCACAATAGGACAAGCTAAGGAACAATAATATCCTGTATGTCAGAATAACTTACTAAACCTCTATCAGAGGTCTGGACCTGAATGGAAACGGAGGCGGTCCACTGTCAGTGGAGGACGCCACTTTAAAGTACTGTGATGCACTTTAGCACGGATTTCAGATCATTTTCCCAAAGCAGAAAACACTGGTATGTCTGCCTTTGGGCAGGTCCAAGTACAGCTGTAACAGATAGCAAGTCCACTGTTGTTTTAACCTACTTTGGGGCTTCTCCTGCTGACCACATGACCGTCTCAGATTCATAAAGCACGAATATCATCACCCACGGCAACACGGCCACCAGCATAATAATAAAACTGTCTCCCAGCTCATTGGTCCAGAGCAGGGTGCTTGACAGCTAAGATTGTGCTATAAGATTGTGTTAGCTTTCCATAAATTATACTTTTGGATAGAGAAATAGAAATCTACACACTGTAACCCGGCCTGCCACAAAACCTTACCACACCCTCACACACACACACACACACACACACACACAAACACACACACACACACACACACACACACACACACACACACACACACACACACACACACACACACACACACACACACACACACACACACACACACACACGTACACACACGTACACACACACAGACATCTATACAATCACACATGCACACACACCTGAAATACAAAGATATCTACACAAAAATTATCGTGATCGCACGCATACAGACACACACACACTCACACACACAAGCACCCACGCACGGACACAAACAGACACACACCAGTCCAGGCTGTTAGTGAGCCCTCCACTGTGAGCCAAAGCTCAGAAATTCTTAGGAATAACAAAAATGTAGGCAGCCTGGACGACATAGTGGGAGTCTGTAAAGCAAGTGAGCAGAGAGGAGTTGGGAAAGTGTTTTAGGGTTGGGAGTTGGAGAGGTTCAGCATATTTCAGATTCTCTCTCAGCCCTGACCACAATGTCGGTCTGGCTGCATCTAGACTTCTCATTCTGTGTTTTCACATTCTAAACAATAACACAGCCCAGTGTCTGAGTGATAAGACTCACCTTTGATTTCTTAATGTTCATCTTGACCGAGCTCCAGAAAAAGGAATGTTCAGTGTCATCGTTTTGGTCTTTACAACTACAACAAGCTTTCCATGGATTTCCCTGGTGTATGTAGGCTGAAGTTGGGTCAGTTTTGCATTTTCCCCACTAATGGTTAAGGTTAGGATTGGAGAATATGATCCTAGATCTGTACTTAGGGACAACCCCAAAGCCATTTCCTAAAGCCACAGACCATACCTCTGTCAGGATACCTAGTGGAAGGTAAGAGTTGCCCCTAACCCCAGGACTCAGATCATATATCATTTAACCCCCCTAATGGTTAAGATTAGGATTGGGGGAAGGGTAATCTGATCCTAAATCTGTAGTTAGGGGCAACGTCTAGTTTGAGCTGATGTCTGACTGACCCCCATCAGCTGATGTCTGACTGACCCCCCATCAGCTGATGTCTGACTGACCCCCCATCAGCTTATGTCTAACTGACCTCCCATCAAGTGACGTCTAACTGAACTCCCATCAGCTGACGTCTAACTGACCTCCCATCAGCTGACGTCTAACTGACCTCCCATCAGGTGATGTCTAACTGACCTCCCATCAGCTGACGTCTAACTGACCTCCCATCAGCTGACGTCTAACTGACCTCCCATCAGGTGATGTCTAACTGACCTCCCATCAGGTGATTTCTAACTGACCTCCCATCAGCTGATGTCTAACTGACCTCCCATCAGGTGATGTCTAACTGACCTCCCATCAGGTGATGTCTAACTGACCTCCCATCAGGTGACGTCTAACTGACCTCCCATCAGGTGATTTCTAACTGACCTCCCATCAGCTGATGTCTAACTGACCTCCCATCAGGTGATGTCTAACTGACCTCCCATCAGGTGATGTCTAACTGACCTCCCATCAGGTGACGTCTAACTGACCTCCCATCAGCTGATGTCTAACTGACCTCCCATCAGCCGATGTCTAACTGACCTCCCATCAGGTGATGTCTAACTGACCTCCCATCAGCCGATGTCTAACTGACCTCCCATCAGCTGATGTCTAACTGACCTCCCATCAGGTGATGTCTAACTGACCTCCCATCAGGTGACGTCTAACTGACCTCCCATCAGCTGATGTCTAACTGACCTCCCATCAGCCGATGTCTAACTGACCTCCCATCAGGTGATGTCTAACTGACCTCCCATCAGCCGATGTCTAACTGACCTCCCATCAGGTGATGTCTAACTGACCTCCCATCAGGTGATGTCTAACTGACCTCCCATCAGGTGACGTCTAACTGACCTCCCATCAGCTGATGTCTAACTGACCTCCCATCAGCCGATGTCTAACTGACCTCCCATCAGGTGATGTCTAACTGACCTCCCATCAGCCGATGTCTAACTGACCTCCCATCAGGTGATGTCTAACTGACCTCCCATCAGCTGCCACAGTGCCAATGAAACTCCGGCCTGGGAGAAATGACAGGTTTTCATTTCCGCACTGTTTTCTCTGTGAGCCGGCAGCTCTCTACGCTCTTAGAAAAAAAGGTGCTATCTAGAACGTAAAGGGGTTCTACGGCCGTCCCCATTGGAGAAACCTTTGAATAACCCTTGTTGGTTCCAGGTAGAACCCTTTTGGTTCCAATTAGAACCATTGTGGGTTCCATGTAGAACCCTTGCCACAGAATCCAAAATGGTTCTACCTAGAACCAAAAAGGGTTTTTACCTGGAACCAAAAAGGGTTTTACCTGGAACCAAAAAGTGTTCTCATATGGGGACAGCAGAAGAACCCTTTTGGAACCCTCTTTTCTAAGAGTGTAGGTCTGTATTCCAAATTACACCCTATTCCCTATATAGCCCTATGGGCCCTGATCAACAGTAATGCTCTATACAGTGAACAGAGTGCCATTTGGGATGCACCCTATACATTGGACCAGTGACCAGCTCAGCACATCCACCTGAAACCCAACTCTCCTCCTCTTGTTATCTTAACATTTCCACATTCCATGTGAAGAAAAGCTGTGTAAATGGATGTAAAAAACCAGGCAGGGGACGGAAAATAAAACATACTAACGTTGTTGGGTCTCTTTTCTGGTTGTCTGATTCACTAACAACCACCCCCCCCCCCCCATCCACATAAATAATCACACCCCCCCCTATCCACACTAACAACCACCCCCCCCTATCCACATAAATAATCACCCCCCCTATCCACATAAATAATCACCCCCCCCCTATCCACATAAATAATCACCCCCCCCCATACACATAAATAATCACCCCCCCTATCCACATAAATAATCACCCCCCCTATCCACATAAATAATCACCCCCCCTATCCACATAAATAATCACCCCCCCTATCCACATAAATAATCACACCCCCCCTATCCACACTAACAACCACCCCCCCCTATCCACATAAATAATCACCCCCCCTATCCACATAAATAATCACACCCCCTATCCACATAAATAATCACCCCCCTTATCCACATAAATAATCACCCCCCCTATCCACATAAATAATCACCCCCCCTATCCACATAAATAATCACCCCCCCATCCACATAAATAATCACCCCCCCCTATCCACATAAATAATCACCCCCCCCCATACACATAAATAATCACACACCCCTATCCACACTAACAACCACCCCCCCCCCCTATCCACATAAATAATCACCCCCCCTATCCACATAAATAATCACCCCCCCCTATCCACATAAATAATCACCCCCCCTATCCACATAAATAATCACCCCCCCCCCTATCCACATAAATAATCACCCCCCCTATCCACATAAATAATCACCCCCCCTATCCACATAAATAATCACCCCCCCTATCCACATAAATAATCACCCCCCCTATCCACATAAATAATCATCCCCCCCTATCCACATAAATAATCACCCCCCCATCCACATAAATAATCACCCCCCCTATCCACATAAATAATCACCCCCCCTATCCACATAAATAATCACCCCCCCTATCCACATAAATAATCACCCCCCCTTATCCACATAAATAATCACCCCGCCCCATCCACATAAATAATCACCCCTCCTATCCACATAAATAATCACCCCCCCTATCCACATAAATAATCACCCCCCCATCCACATAAATAATCACCCCCCCTATCCACATAAATAATCACCCCCCCTATCCACATAAATAATCACCCCCCCTATCCACATAAATAATCACGCCCCCATTTCCACATAAATAATCACACACCCACACACACACCCCCACACACACACACACACACACACACACACACACACACACGCACACACACACACACACACATACACACACACCCGCCCGCACGCACGCACACGCACACGCACACGCACACACACATACACACACACACACACACACACGCACAAACACATATGCTCACACACACGTCCTTCTCCCTCCCTCAGCAGCTCTTATGCAATCAGAAATAACACAGTTTCAACTGGCCAGACTGGACTGCTGCTGTACGAAGAACACTTCAGTGAGTCAGGGGGAAGGGAGGAGGAAGATGGTGGTGTGTGTGTTTCTGTGTGTACAGTATTCAGGAGGTGGTGTGTGTACGTGCATGTGTGTGCGTGTGTGTGTGCGTGTGTGTGTGCGTGCGTGTGTGTGTGTGTGTGTGTGTGCGTGTGTGTGTGCGTGCGTGTGCAGTGTCCAGGAGGTGGTGTGGAGTGGAGTTAGTTTAATGGATATAAGGTCTGTCTCTGTGTGTATCTCTCTCCAGGGAGAGACTCTGTGGTTTGGGGGAAACCGTCAGCGCTCCCCTCTCACTGAGCCTTTGGAGTGGCCCGCCCATATAGAAAGATAGAAGGAGATGAGGAACAGAAGGAAGAGGGGAGGAGAGGAAACAGGGGAAGAGAGGAGAAGGAAAGGTATGGGTAAGGAGGGAAGACCGAGCACAGAAGGGTGGGGACATGAAGGAAAACAAAAGAGAATGGAAAGAGAGGGAAGAGAGAAAGAGAATAGGAGCGTGAAGGAGAGGGGGAATGAGATGTAAGGAGTGAGAGGGTAGGAGAGAAGAGAGTAGACAGAAGGATAGAGAGGAGAGGAGATGAGAGGAGAGGAGAGGAGAGGAGAGGAGAGGAGAGGAGAGGAGAGGAGAGGAGAGGAGGAGCTGGCAGACTCCATCTCAGATCCAGGGACATTCAGGCAGACGAGAGTGCAGAGGAAGGAATTTCCAAATCTGGCACCTCTCTCCGTCCCTCTCGCCCCAAGACACCAGGTGCACAAACACACACACGCACACACACACACACACACACACACACACACACACACACACACACACACACACACACACACACACACACACACACACACACACACACACACACACACACTCGATGGGTAAAACACCTGTGTTACTGTCCATTCCTGGGTGCTGTGAGCTCACACACTCTCTCAATACAGTATGGCTGGGGAACTAACACCCACACTCTCTCAATACAGTATGGCTGGGGGACTAACACACACTCTCTCTCAATACAGTATGGCTGGGGGACTAACACACACACTCTCTCAATACAGTATGGCTGGGGGACTAACACACACTCTCTCTCAATACAGCATGGCTGGGGGACTAACACACACTCTCTCAATACAGTATGGCTGGGGGACTAACACACACACTATCTCAATACAGTATGGCTGGGGGACTAACACACACTCTCTCTCAATACAGTATGGCTGGGGGACTAACACACACACTCGCTCAATACAGTATGGCTGGGGGACTAACACACACTCTTTCTCAATACAGTATGGCTGAGAGGCTGCCACACACACTCTCAACACAGTATGGCTGGGGAACTAACACATATAGTACACTCTCTCAATACAATATGGCTGAGAAGCTAACACACACACTCTCTCAATACAGTATGGCTGGGAGGCTAACACACACACACTCTCAATATAGTATGGCTGGGGGACTAATACACACACCCACACACACAATCGTGCTAACACCCAAACTCAGAAAATACTCTTTTGAGCAGATATGTTACTCAGGATTTCTCTCTCTCTTCCAGCTCTCTCTCTCTCTCTTCCATCTCTCTCTCTTCCAGCTCTAGCTCTGTCTCTCTCTCGCTCTCTCTCTTCCAGCTCTCGCTCTCTCTCTCTCTTCCAGCTCTAGCTCTATCTCTCTCTCGCTCTCTCTCTCTCTTCCAGCTCTAGCTCTATCTCTCTCTCTTTCGGCAATGGGCTTTATAATTGATTCAAGTATTTTTAGCCAGATCCTAATTGATATGTCGAATTTTATTTTCCGTTTGATGGCATAGAAGGCCCTTCTTGCCTTGTCTCTCAGCTCGTTCACAGATTTGTGGAAGTTACCTCTGGCGCTGATGTTTAGGCCGAAGTATGTATCGTTTTTTGTCTGCTCTAGGTCAACAGTGTCTACATGGAATTTGTATTTGTGGCCCTGGTGACTGGACCTTTTTTGGAACACCATTATTTTGGTCTTACTGAGATTTACTGTCAGGGCCCAGGTCTGGCAGAATCTGTGCAGAAGATCTAGGTGCTGCTGTAGGTCCTCCTTAGTTGGGGACAGAAGCACCAGACCATCAGCAAACAGTAGACATTTGACTTCGACTGCCCTCGCCAGTTGATATATATTTGTTGAAGAGGGTGGGGCTTAAGCTGCATCCCTGTCTCACCCTACGGCCCTGTGGAAAGAAATGTGTTTATTTTTTGCCCATTTTTACCTCACACTTGTTGTTTGCGTACATGGATTTTTAGATGTCGTTTTTTCCCCCCAAATCCAAGTTCTATCCATTTGTCTAGCAGACCGCCATGCCAAATTGAGTGAGGTCAACAAAGCATGAAAGGTTTGTCAATTAGGGTGTGCAAGGTGAATGCGTGGTCTGTCGTATGGTAATTTGGTAAAAAGCCAATTCTCTCTCTCTCTCTCTCTCTCTAAGAGGTTTCTATTACTCCTTGCGTCCCAGTTATGAACATATGGAAATCATTTCTACAGGCTGTCAAAGTACTGGTGGTACTATTCCCTACAAAGGGAATAGTGTTCCATTTGGAACAGAGACATTGTAGCGAGAAAAACTGTGGGAAGGTTTAAATTGTCTCTGAAGCAACGTGATAGCAACATCACCCAAAACGTGGAGAGCAGTTGCTGTTTCCACACAAAAGGAAAAAGAAAACAAAATGTACTATCTACAATCTAATAGCAGTAGTAGTTGAACGTGTTTGTTATGCAAAATAGACTTCATGAGTCACGCACTTTTAAAAAATGCATCAAAAAAAGAACTACAACACCCAAAATGCAGCACCAAGAAGAACTACAGAATCAACTATGCAGCTTCCAAGAACACAACAAATAAAAAAAATCTAAATAATACATATATATTTTGTATACACTTTATGCACACATTCATTTGACATTCCTTTAAATATTTTAAACTCACGAGACATTGGGACCAAAATACACTATACATTCAAGAATGTAATGTTTTGCACTGTAGCTCTGAAGGCCAGTCGATGGTCTGGGAGCCAAACTTTTGTGAGTGTAATGTTTACTCTTAATGTTTTATTGTTTATTTCACTTTTGTTTAATATCTATTTCACTTGCTTTGGAAATGTAAACATATATTTCCCATGCCAATAAAGCCCCTTATATTGAAAGTGAATTCAGAGAGAGAGAGCGGGAGAGAGAGAGAGAGAGAGAGAGAGAGAGAGAGAAAGAAAGAAAGGGCTGACAGATCGATAAAGCAAGAGAAAAAATCAAAGAGACAGACAGAGAGGGAAAGACAGACAGACAGAGACAGATAGACAGAGCAGGCCCCAACAGGAGTTTACAGAGTAGAAATGCACATTAAAACAAGGCCCAGCTGCCAGCCCTGAAACGCCTCTCCTTCCAACAGATTGAAGCTAAATAAACATCAAAGAATGTGAAGAGAGCTATAAATATTGCTCAGAACCCCATGGTTTTTGAAACCTACACCAGGACGACTCCTGAATAGTAAAATACTGTACCACAAAGACATGGGGAAGAAGATGGCGTCAAGGGATGGGCAGTAACCGATTACATGTCAGTTACATGTAATTTGATTACAAAAACACTGTAACTGTAGTCAGTTACGTCACCCGCAAAAAATATTGTAATCAGATTACAGATACTTTTGAAAAACTAGATGACAACTTCTTGGAATACTTTAAAATTCAAAAAGGATGTTTGCAAAAAAATGTATTATGGCACCTTGCTGTTTTCTCAATTACATTTAATTCAGCATTGAAGAAAGGTGCTAGTTTAAGTTTGTTCCACCTGAGCGAGTCTGACCACAAGTCAGAGACCACTATGATGACACACCAAATGGGTTTGATGGATCTTCTTCTAATGCCTCTTAAGGGGATGGTGTTCAATTTGGAAAAGGTTTTAATGATCTGAGGCGTTTCAAGGGGGTCACGTCAATTCAACTCAGTCAATTGACCATCACACAGTCTGCATGGATGGACTACTTCTCCCCTTCCTTCAGAGCTTCTGATGGACTACTTCTCCCCTTCCTTCTGAGCTTCTGATGGACTACTTCTCCCCTTCCTTCAGAGCTTCTGATGGACTACTTCTCCCCTTCCTTCTGAGCTTCTGATGGACTACGTCTCCCCTTCCTTCTGAGCTTCTGATGGACTACGTCTCCCCTTCCTTCAAAGCGTCTGATGGACTACTTATCTCCTTCCTTCAGAGCTTCTGATGGACTACTTATCTCCTTCCTTCAAAGCTTCTGATGGACTACGTCTCCCCTTCCTTCAAAGCTTCTGATGGACTACGTCTCCCCTTCCTTCAAAGCGTCTGATGGACTACTTATCTCCTTCCTTCAGAGCTTCTGATGGACTACTTATCTCCTTCCTTCAGAGCATCTGATGCACTACTTCTCTCCTTCTTTCAAAGCTTCTGATGGACTACTTCTCCCCTTCCTTCAAAGCTTCTGAAGGACTACTTATCTCCTTCCTTCAAAGCGTCTGATGGACTACATCTCTCCTTCTTTCAAAGCTTCTGGTGGACTACTTATCTCCTTCCTTCAAAGCGTCTGATGGACTACTTCTCTCTTTCCTTCAAAGCTTCTGATGGACTACTTCTCTCCTTCTTTCAAAGCTTCTGATGGACTACTTCTCTCTCATGTATGGTACTGAAGCTTTGAAAATCAATTAGACCACAACCATAAAATGACTGTTTTCTAATGTACATGCAGCTGTCACTTCGACTAATGTACAAAAAAAGTACAGCCACACTTCACAGACACGGAGGATCCGCTCTCTCACGCCAATCCCCTTCCCTTTCCCTTCCAAAATCTACCAAATCAATCAAATCCAATGGTATCCAATATCCACCATCCACCATTCAACATTTCTGTCACTCACCTGGAATGGTGCCGCAGTCCTTGGGCTGCTTGTCTGCAGCTGTGAATCCAGGGGGAGGGGCAGAAGGAGGGCTGGTCTTGGCTGAGCGGCGGTGTCGGACCACCCTGTGCTGCAGCCCGGAAAAGGAGTCGGAAGAACTGTTGACCGGCTGGATGAAGAGACTGTCCTCTCCTGTATAGACCAGTCCAGTCTGAAGAGAGACAGAGAGAGAGAGAGAGACCAAGAGAGACCGAGAGAGAGAGAGACCGAGAGAGACCGAGAGAGAGAGAGAGAGAGACCGAGAGAGAGAGAGAGAGAGAGAGAGAGAGAGAGACCGAGAGAGAGAGAGAGAGAGAGAGAGAGAGAGAGAGAGAGAGAGAGAGAGACCGAGAGAGAGAGAGAGAGAGAGAGAGAGAGAGAGAGAGAGACCGAGAGAGAGAGAGAGAGAGAGAGAGAGAGAGAGAGAGAGAGAGAGAGAGAGAGAGAGAGACCGAGAGAGAGAGAGAGAGAGAGAGAGAGAGAGAGAGACCGAGAGAGAGAGAGAGAGAGACCGAGAGAGAGAGAGAGAGAGAGAGAGAGAGAGAGAGAGAGACCGAGAGAGAGAGAGAGAGAGAGAGAGAGAGACCGAGAGAGAGAGAGAGAGAGAGAGAGAGAGAGAGAGAGACCGAGAGAGAGAGAGAGAGAGAGAGACCGAGAGAGAGAGAGAGAGAGAGAGAGAGAGAGAGACCGAGAGAGAGAGAGAGAGAGAGACCGAGAGAGAGAGAGAGAAAGAAAAGAAAGAATTCCAATAAGCAAAATCATGAACCAATCAAAGGAATCATATTTACAATACTGGAAAAACGAAACAAAATCCCAAAGCCGACTAAATTGCTATCTGACCCTAAACAGAGAATATGAATTGGCTGATTATCTCTACTCTGTCAGAGATACGAAGCAGAGACAGATCCTTACCAAGTACAGGCTGAGTGACCACCGATTGGCAATAGAAACCGGCAGACATAAAAAGACATGGCTACCCAAAGAGGAGCGTGTATGTGGCCACTGCATGACAGGGGAGGTAGAGACAGAGATGCACTTTCTCCTTTACTGTGATAAATATTCCTCACAAAGAGATTCATTATTCACAGAAATGACTACATATATTCCAAATTTTTACAAATTGAACCCAGAGGAAAAACTAAGAATACTCATGGGCGAAGGAGCAATGGCTCCTCTTGCAGCCAAATATGTATTTTCCTGCCATAGCCTGAGGGACACTGAATAATAACATCTGCATAGTAAACAGTAACTTACTTATTATTACTATTATTGTTATTACTATAATTATTAATGTTTACTGTAGACTGTTACCATTTTATTGTTATTATTTTTGTATTTAATTTTGTATTATTATTTACTACAATTTTATATTATTATTTGCTATCATTTATAATTTTGTTACAATGTATATTGTATACATTGTTGCTTTGGCAATATTGACACAATGTTTTTCATGCCAATAAAGCAGCTTGAATTTGAGAGAGAGAGAGAGAGACCGAGAGAGAGAGAGAGAGAGAGAGAGAGAGACCGAGAGAGAGAGAGAGAGAGAGAGAGAGAGAGAGAGAGAGAGAGAGAGAGAGAGAGAGAGAGACCGAGAGAGAGAGAGAGAGAGAGAGAGAGAGAGAGAGAGAGAGGGAGAGAGAGAGAGAGAGAGAGAGACCGAGAGAGAGAGAGAGAGAGAGAGAGAGAGAGAGAGAGAGAGAGAGAGAGACCGAGAGAGAGAGAGAGAGAGAGAGAGAGAGAGAGACCGAGAGAGAGAGAGAGAGAGAGAGAGAGAGAGAGAGAGAGACCGAGAGAGAGAGAGAGAGAGACCGAGAGAGAGAGAGAGAGAGAGAGAGAGAGAGAGAGAGAGACCGAGAGAGAGAGAGAGAGAGAGAGAGAGAGAGACCGAGAGAGAGAGAGAGAGAGAGAGAGAGAGAGAGAGAGAGAGAGAGAGAGAGACCGAGAGAGAGAGAGAGAGAGAGAGAGAGACCGAGAGAGAGAGAGAGACCGAGAGAGAGAGAGAGAGAGAGAGAGAGAGAGAGACCGAGAGAGAGAGAGAGAGAGACCGAGAGAGAGAGAGAGAGAGAGAGAGAGAGAGAGAGAGAGAGAGACCGAGAGAGAGAGAGAGAGAGAGAGAGAGAGACCGAGAGAGAGAGAGAGAGAGAGAGAGAGAGAGAGAGAGAGAGAGAGAGAGAGACCGAGAGAGAGAGAGAGTAAATAATCACCGTTCCAAATTGAGCAGCTGCTGAAAAATGAGCTCCTGTATATATTGAGATTTAAATGGTTTTTTAGAGTGAAGTACATCGAAAAAATCAAAAGAAAACTGCAAGACTCAATAGAAGACAATACAAGCAACAAACCAAAAAGACAGGATTTTGAAAAAGTAACTATTTTTCATAAAATTATACAGTTATCTTAGCTAGCTGAATTGTTAGCTGAATTGTTTACATGTTGCTAAGCAGTTGCTAGGGACTCTCCTGGAAGAAGCTAGCTAGCTTACAAAGAATAACAAAAAAATATCTAGTTAACAGAAGAAAGGAAGACAAAATAAGGACAAAATAAGGACAGAAGAAAAAGGAAAAGAAAAAAGGACAACAAAGTGAAACAGTCCTCTGAAGAAACAAGAGAGCATTATACAAGAATTATACAAGAAACAGCACTTCTATCGCAACATTGTAGCCAACATCACCAGCGTTGCTATGGAAATTGTTTACCCACCAGACATCCAAACAGAGAAAGCTAAGAAAAGTTTCAAAGGTTTGTTGATGGGACAGAACCATGAATGCCTGTTTGCAGATCTTACCAGTTACAAAACAAGAGCAAATTTAATTTTTAATACCAATCGAGGGAACATATGGAAAAAGGTTATTTGCAACCATTTCCCTTTCTCAAAAAAGAGGGGCATCAGCCAAGGATGTCAGATCAGCATTTTTGAGGAAGCTGACCAGAGCAACACATATCAAACAGTAAACTTATATAATAATGGAACTGTATTGATACAAGGCAATGATTCAAGCCTCCAGGCTTTTGAGAATAGGTTTGCTACTCTAAAAGAAGACGCTGACATCATCTCAGAAAATGAGGAAAAAGTCAAGGAGGGAGATGGAGAAAAGCAGACCCCAATGGTCTCTGTGACCCAGCAGGAAGCCCTCAACATCCCTTTACCTACCTCACCTGCAGCAGACAGAGTCAAGGACATGACAATTTCAATAAGAACACCTGCTATGCAACGTTTCCACAACACCCTCTCTCTAGTCGAAGCAGAGGTCATAGAACTCAGAGAGAACAAGCTTCAAGAGGAGGACACTGTCCAGAAACTCAAAGAAGAGATGAAACAGTTCAGGGAGGAGAGCAGAGCATCCATAGCTAAATTAGAAAGCAGAATGGACAAGCTGAGTCAGACAAATGATGACCTCAGAGACCATCTGAGCACAACAAGAAAGGAGCTCGAACAAAAAGAGAGGTACATTGACACCCTCAACCGGCAGAGAGTCATTGTGTCCTCTGTATCTAGAGAACATGTCCACCAGCTTGGTACAACACAAGCAGAACCTGAGACCAGCATGGCCTCCACTACACAGCCGGATGACACTGCACCAGCCTACCAGTCTGCTCCAGCCCAGGTCAACCTACCAGCCTCTCAGTCCGCTCCAGCCCAGGTCAACCTACCAGCCTCCCAGTCTGCTCCAGCCCAGGTCAGAATACCAGCCTCCCAGTCTGCTCCAGCCCAGGTTAACCTACCAGCCTCCCAGTCTGCTCCAGCCCAGGTCAACCTACCAGCCTCCCAGTCTGCTCCAGCCCAGGTCAGAATACCAGCCTCCCAGTCTGCTCCAGCCCAGGTTAACCTACCAGCCTCCCAGTCTGCTCCAGCCCAGGTCAGAATACCAGCCTCCCAGTCTGCTCCACCCAGACAATCACCCACAACTGCAATTCTAATTGATTCAAATGGGAAGTTCTTAGTCCAGGAAAGATTATTCCCTAGACACCAGGTGTATAAGTTCTGGTGTCCTACAACTGAGAGTGCAATGCAGCTACTCAGTCAGACCAGGATTGACACCCCTGACAACATCATCATCCACACTGGCACAAACGACCTTCATGCCAAAGGTGAAAATGTATCTGGGGCAGTGAGAAGAGTGGCAGAACGGGCACAGGCTATGTTCCCAACAACCAATATAGTTGTGTCCACCCTCCTACCAAGAAAAGACTTCCCAGAAAAGTTGATCGACAAAATAAATCAACAGATCACTGTGGACTGTGCCTCACTGCTCAACGTCAGAACGGCTCACCACCCCACTCTGACATGTCAACACTTATATGATAATATACATCTTGATCAGGACAGTATCAGAACCTTTGCCAAGGACCTAAAAGATGCAACACTTGGCAGGGACCCACACACCCATCACCCCAGCAACAAAGGTCCCCCGCCCCACCTTCTGAAACAACAGTACCTCCACCATCCCGAGGAGAAAAGAGCCAGACATGGCTTATTACAGCACAGCTCTACTAGACCAGGCCCAACACAGCACAGCTCTACTAGACCTGGCCCATCACAACACAGCTCTACTAGACCCGGCCCTTCACAACACAGCTCTACTAGACCCGGCCCATCCCAACACAGCTCTACTAGACCTGGCCCATCACAACACAGCTCTACTAGACCTGGCCCATCACAACAAAGCTCTACTAGACCCGGCCCATCACAACACAGCTCTACTAGACCTGTCCCATCACAACACAGCTCTACTAGACCTGGCCCATCACAACACAGCTCTACTAGACCCGGCCCTTCACAACACAGCTCTACTAGACCCGGCCCATCCCAACACAGCTCTACTAGACCTGGCCCATCACAACACAGCTCTACTAGACCCGGCCCATCACAACACAGCTCTACTAGACCCGGCCCATCACAACACAGCTCTACTAGACCCGGCCCATCCCAACACAGCTCTACTAGACCTGGCCCATCACAACACAGCTCTACTAGACCCGGCCCATCACAACACAGCTCTACTAGACCCGGCCCATCACAACACAGCTCTACTAGACCCAGCCCATCACAACACAGCTCTGACCACTACTCCAGGGTCGGTCAGAACACTGCCCTTCAGGGAAGTAGACCACATGATGCAGTCCACACCATGTATCAATTAGATCGTCAGCCTACATATGCTGAGGTAACCTCTGGCAGAAGACCCCTAGAACAATCAGAGATAGGAGAGGTGCGCCAACTACTGCAACTAATATGCAGACTACTGAGCTAGACAGTCCCTTTAATTCACACACGGGCACGCACGCGCACACACACACACACACAAACACACAGGGTTGCAGATTGCACATAAAATAAGTACAGTGCAATCTTATTCCATTCTTATTAATTTGTTTACAAATATTCCTAAATGTATTGACACCGGTATTATAATAATTATTATATGTAATGGTGTGTGTGTGTGTGTGTGTGTGTGTGTGTGTGTGTGCGCGTGTGTGTGTGTGTATGTGTCTATGTGCATGTATATGTGTATATATATATATATATATATGTGTATGTGTATATATGTATATATATATATATATATATGTATGTGTGTGTGTGTGTATGTATGTGTGTGTGTGTGTGTGTATGTATGTATGTATATATATGTATGTATGTGTATGTGTATGTATGTATGTATATATGTATATATATATATATATATATATATATGTATGTGTATGTATGTATGTATGTATGTGTGTATGTATATATATATGTATGTATATGTATATATGTATGTATATATATATATATATATATATATAGTATTTTATTTTTTTTGTTTTTTTCGATGTACTTTACTCAAACCAGTGAATATCACTTATTATAAATGAGATCATTAACTATCAGCTCTTGGAATATCCAGGGCCTATACTCTTCACATTTTGGTTATAAAACAACTAATCCAGAATTGATTAAAAACATCAAGGGACAGGACATCATAATCCTACTGGAAACATGGTGTCGTGGAGACATAGATACTCAGTGTCCCTCAGGCTATAGAGAAAGTTTACTACCATCAATCAAACATAAAAATGTTAAACGGGGCCGAGACTCAGGTGGAATCATCATTTGGCATAAGCAGGACTTAGCACTGAATGAAATGAAAAAAGGTACCACTCACATTTGGCTAAAACTTAACAAAGGTACAATCTATTGTGACAATGATGTATACATATGTGCAGCTTATGCTCCTCCTTCAGATTCATCATATTATGATGATCAGTTTTTTGACAATCTCCAGACAGAAATCATTACATTTCAGGCGCAGGGTAAAGTGCTTCTTTGTGGAGATTTCAATGCAAGAACAGGTTCTGAGCCTGACTACACTGATGCGGGAGGTAACCACCACATATTTGGACACCCCTCCTTGTACAGTAGCCCTATTATAAATAATAGAAACAGTCCTGACCAAATACTGAACAAAAATGGAAAAGAGTTAGTACATCTCTGTCGAGCCTTAGGCCTGTACATGCTTAATGGTAGAATCAGAGGGGACTCTTTAGGTCAGTTTACTTACTGCTCAGCTCTTGGGACAAGTGTAGTCGATTATGCCATCACTGACATTGACCCCTCCTCCATTAGTGCATTCACTGTCAGACCACAGACACCATTGTCAGATCACAGTCAGATCAACGTGTTTCTGAAGAAATTAACCGGCAATATCCATTCAAAAAAACAGCCCAATAAACTTTACAACATAAACCAATCGTTCAGATGGGCTCCAAACAGTGCAGAGGCATTCATTGAAACATTGAACTCAAATGAAATGATGAACTCTATACAGTTTTTCAATAACTCACAGTACCAAAACAATAAAGATGGTGTCAATTCAGCTACCCAAAACATCAACTGCATATTCCAAAAAGCAGCATCGAAAGCAAATTTGAGAAAACCAAAGCAATGCAACATCAGAAGCAAAAATCAAAATGTTTCTGACAAATGGTTTGATAATGAATGTAAAACAATTAGAAAACACCTAAGACAAATGTCAAACAAAAAACATAAGCAGCAAAACAACCCAGAGCTACGATATGAATACTTTGAAACTCTGAAACAGTATAAACAAACACTGAAATGCAAGAAATTGAATTATACCAACAAGACACTTGATGAAATTGAAAACGCAATTGACCAAAATCAGTTCTGGGACATGTGGAACAATTTAAGCACAACAAAGCCACAAGAATTAGCCATACAAGATGTAGGAATTTGGAAAACTTACTTTGATAATCTATACAAAAACATCCCACAAAAAGACTTAAACCAGAACCAATTAGAAATTAAAGAAAAATTGAACATCCTGGAATCAGTCATTAAAAACAACCAAAATCCATTAGATTACCCAATAACCCAACAAGAACTAAATGAAAAGCTAAAATCTATTAAATCAAAAAAGGCTTGTGGTGTAGACAACATCAGAAATGAAATGCTGAAAAACAGCACACCTGAGTTGCAAAATGCTGTGCTTAAATTGTTCAACATGGTTTTAACTTCTGGCTGCTTCCCTGATGTCTGGAACCAGGGGCTCATCTCCCCTATCCACAAAAGTGGAGACAAATCAGACCCCAATAATTACAGGGGAATTTGCGTCAACAGTAACTTGGGAAAGATTTTCTGTAGCATTTTGAATTCAAGAATTCAAACCTTTCTTCAAGAAAAAAATGTAATAAGTAAATGTCAAATTGGCTTTCTCCCTAACCATCGCACTACTGACCATATATACACCTTACACACACTAATTAATAAACACGTCCACCAAAAAAAAGAGGGCAAAATCTTTGCTTGCTTTATTGACTTTAAAAAAGCATTTGATTCGATTTGGCACGAAGGGCTATTCTACAAAATTCTACAAAGTGGGCTTGGTGGTAAGGTGTATGACTTAATAAAATATATGTACACAGAAAATAAGTGTGCAATAAAAATCAAAAACCAAAGAACAGAATTTTTTTCACAATGTCGAGGTGTGAGACAAGGCTGCAATTTGAGTCCAAATCTTTTCAACATTTATATCAATGAATTAGCAGACATGTTGGACCAATCTCCAGCCCCAGGACTCACACTATTTGACACAGAGGTGAAATACCTGCTATATGCTGATGACTTGGTACTTCTATCACCAACCAAAGAAGGTCTTCAACAAAACATTAATATTCTGGAGCAATATTGCCATAATTGGGCCCTGGCAGTAAATTTCCAAAAAACTAAAATCATGATTTTCCAAAAAAAACCCAGATGTCAGAAACAAAAATGTAAATTCACCCTGAACAACACCTTAATTGAACACACAAAAAATTACACCTACCTTGGTCTGACCATATCTGCGTCGGGAAACTTTAATATGGCAGTGAAGGCACTCAAAGAAAAAGCCCGCAGAGCAATGTATGCAATAAAAATGAAATTATTCAAAATCAACATCCCAATTAGAATTTGGACTAAAATATTTGACAGTGTAATCCTACCAATAGCACTTTATGGAAGTGAGGTTTGGGGGCCACTCAATAAACTGGATTTTAAAATGTGGGACAAACATCCAATTGAAACCCTACATGCAGAATTCTGTCGGAAAATTCTACAAGTCCAGAGAAATACACCAACTAATGCATGTAGGGCAGAATTGGGCCGTTTTCCAGTAATAATGAAAATACAGAAAAGATCATTACAATTTTGGCTACATCTAAATTCAAGTCCAAATTCGAGTCTGCAATTTAAAGCACTTCAAGCCCAAGAGCTGAGCCCAGAAACGAGCCCTCTCAGTCAGCTGGTGTTGGACCTCACCAACCAAGCTGACACCAGCACTGCTTCAAAAGAAAGAATTCCAATAAACAAAATCATGAACCAATCAAAGGAATCATACTTACAATACTGGAAAAACGAAACAAAATCCCAAAGCCGACTAAATTGCTATCTGACCCTAAACAGAGAATATGAATTGGCTGATTATCTCTACTCTGTCAGAGATACGAAGCAGAGACAGATCCTTACCAAGTACAGGCTGAGTGACCACCGATTGGCAATAGAAACCGGCAGACATAAAAAGACATGGCTACCCAAAGAGGAGCGTGTATGTGGTCACTGCATGACAGGGGAGGTAGAGACAGAGATGCACTTTCTCCTTTACTGTGATAAATATTCCTCACAAAGAGATTCATTATTCACAGAAATGACTACATATATTCCACATTTTTACAAATTGAACCCAGAGGAAAAACTAAGAATACTCATGGGCGAAGGAGCAATGGCTCCTCTTGCAGCCAAATATGTATTTTCCTGCCATAGCCTGAGGGACACTGAATAATAACATCTGCATAGTAAACAGTAACTTACTTATTATTACTATTATTACTATAATTATTAATGTTTACTTTAGACTGTTACCATTTTATTGTATTTATTTTTGTATTATTATTTACTACCATTTTATATTATTATTTGCTATCATTTACAATTTTGTTACAATGTATATTGTATACATTGTTGCTTTGGCAATATTGACACAATGTTTTTCATGCCAATAAAGCAGCTTGAATTTGAATTTGAATTTGAGAGAGAGAGAGAGAGAGAGAGAGAGAGGGAGAGAGAGAGAGAGAGAGAGAGAGAGAGAGAGAGAGAGAGAGAGAGAGAGAGAAAGAGAGAGAGAGAGAGAGAGAGAGAGAGAGAGAGAGAGAGAAAGAGAGAGAGAGAGAGAGAGAGAGAGCAAAAGAACAACAGAGCAGCCGTTAACATTCGTTTTTAGGGTAGATCAACTTTTAACATGTCTCTTGGTTTTCTCTCACGAGATCCCAGATAGTTGTTTGCAACATGCCACCTCCCCTTTCCCCCCGACCAGAGCTGCCTCAAGCCCCACCTCTATACCCTCAACCTCAACCCCAACCAAAACCCAGCCCCTGGCCAACACCATGCAGGGTCTTATAAGAACAAATACCTTATCGTCGAACCCAAAGCCTCCACTAACGTAGTCCGGTGAAACTAATAAACTACAACGTATTAACACAGCTCAACGTATTAACACGGCTCAACGTATTAACACGGCTCAACGTATTAACACGGCTCAACGTATTAACACGGCTCAACGTATTAACACGGCTCAACGTATTAACACGGCTCAACGTATTAACACGGCTCAACGTATTAACACGGCTCAACGTATTAACACGGCCGACCTGCTCAACGTATTAACACGGCTCAACGTATTAACACGGCTCAGCGTATTAACACGGCTCAACATATTAACACGGCTCAACGTATTAACACGGCTCAACGTATTAACACGGCTCAACGTATTAACACGGCTCAACGTATTAACACGGCTCAACGTATTAACACGGCTCAACGTATTAACACGGCTCAACGTATTAACACAGCTCAACGTATTAACATGGCTCAGCGTATTAACACGGCTCAACGTATTAACCTCTCTGATCTCCCCATCCCGGATCCGGTATCGTGAATACAGACTCAAGCTCATTACCATAACGCAACGTTAACTATTCATGAAAATCGCAAATGAAATGAAATAAATATGCCATCTCTCAAGCTTAGCCTTTTGTAAACAACACTGTCATCTCAGATTTTCAAAATATGCTTCTCAACCATAGGAAAACAATCATTTGTGTAAAAGTAGCTAGCTAGCGTAGCATTTAGCGTTAGCATTAGCGTTAGCATCCAGCACGCAACATTTCAACAAAAACATAAAATCCTTAAAATAAAATAATTTACCTTTGAAGAACTTCGGATGTTTTCAATGAGGAGACTCTCAGTTAGATAGCAAATACTCAGTTTTTTCCAAAAAGATTCTTTGTGTATTAGAAATAGCTCCGTTTTGTACATCACATTTGGCTACAAAAAAAACCCGAAAATTCAGTCCTCAAAACGCGAACTTTTTTCCAAATTAACTCCATAATATCGACTGAAAACATGGCAAACGTGGTTTAGAATCAATCCTCAAGGTGTTTTTCACATATCTCTTCGATGATATATCGTTCGTGGAAGCATGGTTTCTCCTCTCAATCAAATGGAAAAATACTTGCAGCTGGCTTTGCGCACCAATTTCGACGCAGGACACCAGGCGGACACTTGGAAAATGTAGTCTCTTATGGTCAATCTTCCAATGATATGCCTACAAATGCGTCACAATGCTGCCGACATCTTGGGGAAACGGCAGAAGGTCTAAGCTTATTCCTGTCGCATTCACAGCCATATAAGGAGACATTAGAAAACAGAGCTTCAGAAATTCTGCTAATTTCCTGTTTGACGTTTCATCTTGGTTTCGCCTGTAGAATGAGTTCTGGGGCACTTACAGACAATATCTTTGCAGATTCTGAAACTTCAGAGTGTTTTCTTTCAAAAACTGTCAAGAATATGCATAGTCGAGCATCTTTTCGTGACAAAATATCGCGCTTAAAACGGGAACGTTTTTTATCCAAAAATGAAATAGCGCCCCTAGAGATCCAACAGGTTAACACGGCTCAACGTATTAACACGGCCGACCTGCTCAACGTATTAACACGGCTCAACGTATTAACACGGCTCAGCGTATTAACACGGCTCAACGTATTAACACGGCTCAACGTATTAACACGGCTCAACGTATTAACACGGCTCAATGTATTAACACGGCTCAACGTATTAACACGGCTCAACGTATTAACACAGCTCAACGTATTAACATGGCTCAGCGTATTAACACGGCTCAACGTATTAACACGGCTCAGCGTATTAACACGGCTCAACGTATTAACACGGCTCAACGTATTAACACGGCTCAGCGTATTAACACGGCTCAACGTATTAACACGGCTCAACGTATTAACACGGCTCAACGTATTAACACGGCTCAACGTATTAACACGGCCGACCTGCTCAACGTATTAACACGGCTCAACGTATTAACACGGCTCAACGTATTAACACGGCCGACCCGCTCAACGCATTAACACGGCCGACCCACTCAACGTATTAACACAGCCGACCCGCTCAACGTATTAACACGACCGACCCGCTCAACGTATTAACACGGCCGATCCGCTCAACGTATTAACACGGCTCAATGTATTAACACGGCTCAACGTATTAACACAGCTCAACGTATTAACACGGCCGACCCGCTCAACGCATTAACACGGCCGACCCACTCAACGTATTAACACAGCCGACCCGCTCAACGTATTAACACGGCCGACCTGCTCAACGTATTAACACGGCCGACCCGCTCAACGTATTAACCCGGCTCAGCGTATTAACACGGCCGACCCGCTCAGAGTATTAACACGGCCGACCCGCTCAACGTATTAACACGGCCGACCCGCTCAGCGTATTAACACGACCGGCCCGCTCAACGTATTAACACGGCCGACCCACTCAGCGTATTAACACGGCCGACCCGCTCAACGTATTAACACGGCTCAACGTATTAACACGGCCGGCCCGCTCAGCGTATTAACACGGCCGACCCGCTCAACGTATTAACACGGCTCAACGTATTAACACGGCCGGCCCGCTCAACGTATTAACACGGCCGACCCGCTCAGCGTATTAACACGGCCGGCCCGCTCAACGTATTAACACGGCCGACCTGCTCAGCGTATTAACACGGCCGACCCGCTAAGAGTATTAACACAGCCGGCCCGCTCAGCGTATTAACACGGCCGGCCCGCTCAACGTATTAAGACGGCCGACCTGCTCAACGTATTAACACGGCTCAACGTATTAACACGGCCGACCTGCTCAACGTATTAACACGGCTCAACGTATTAACACGGCTCAGCGTATTAACACGGCTCAACATATTAACACGGCTCAACGTATTAACACGGCTCAACGTATTAACACGGCTCAACGTATTAACACGGCTCAACGTATTAACACGGCTCAATGTATTAACACGGCTCAACGTATTAACACGGCTCAACGTATTAACACAGCTCAACGTATTAACATGGCTCAGCGTATTAACACGGCTCAACGTATTAACCTCTCTGATCTCCCCATCCCGGATCCGGTATCGTGAATACAGACTCAAGCTCATTACCATAACGCAACGTTAACTATTCATGAAAATCGCAAATGAAATTAAATAAATATGCCATCTCTCAAGCTTAGCCTTTTGTAAACAACACTGTCATCTCAGATTTTCAAAATATGCTTCTCAACCATAGGAAAACAATCATTTGTGTAAAAGTAGCTAGCTAGCGTAGCATTTAGCGTTAGCATTAGCGTTAGCATCCAGCACGCAACATTTCAACAAAAACATAAAATCCTTAAAATAAAATAATTTACCTTTGAAGAACTTCGGATGTTTTCAATGAGGAGACTCTCAGTTAGATAGCAAATACTCAGTTTTTTCCAAAAAGATTCTTTGTGTATTAGAAATAGCTCCGTTTTGTACATCACATTTGGCTACAAAAAAAACCCGAAAATTCAGTCCTCAAAACGCGAACTTTTTTCCAAATTAACTCCATAATATCGACTGAAAACATGGCAAACGTGGTTTAGAATCAATCCTCAAGGTGTTTTTCACATATCTCTTCGATGATATATCGTTCGTGGAAGCATGGTTTCTCCTCTCAATCAAATGGAAAAATACTTGCAGCTGGCTTTGCGCACCAATTTCGACGCAGGACACCAGGCGGACACTTGGAAAATGTAGTCTCTTATGGTCAATCTTCCAATGATATGCCTACAAATGCGTCACAATGCTGCCGACATCTTGGGGAAACGGCAGAAGGTCTAAGCTTATTCCTGTCGCATTCACAGCCATATAAGGAGACATTAGAAAACAGAGCTTCAGAAATTCTGCTCATTTCCTGTTTGACGTTTCATCTTGGTTTCGCCTGTAGAATGAGTTCTGGGGCACTTACAGACAATATCTTTGCAGATTCTGAAACTTCAGAGTGTTTTCTTTCAAAAACTGTCAAGAATATGCATAGTCGAGCATCTTTTCGTGACAAAATATCGCGCTTAAAACGGGAACGTTTTTTATCCAAAAATGAAATAGCGCCCCTAGAGATCCAACAGGTTAGCACGGCTCAACGTATTAACACGGCCGACCTGCTCAACGTATTAACACGGCTCAACGTATTAACACGGCTCAGCGTATTAACACGGCTCAACGTATTAACACGGCTCAACGTATTAACACGGCTCAACGTATTAACACGGCTCAATGTATTAACACGGCTCAACGTATTAACACGGCTCAACGTATTAACACAGCTCAACGTATTAACATGGCTCAGCGTATTAACACGGCTCAACGTATTAACACGGCTCAGCGTATTAACACGGCTCAACGTATTAACACGGCTCAACGTATTAACACGGCTCAGCGTATTAACACGGCTCAACGTATTAACACGGCTCAACGTATTAACACGGCTCAACGTATTAACACGGCTCAACGTATTAACACGGCTCAACGTATTAACACGGCTCAACGTATTAACACGGCCGACCTGCTCAACGTATTAACACGGCTCAACGTATTAACACGGCTCAGCGTATTAACACGGCTCAACATATTAACACGGCTCAACGTATTAACACGGCTCAATGTATTAACACGGCTCAACGTATTAACACGGCTCAACGTATTAACACAGCTCAACGTATTAACATGGCTCAGCGTATTAACACGGCTCAACGTATTAACACGGCTCAGCGTATTAACACGGCTCAACGTATTAACACGGCTCAACGTATTAACACGGCTCAGCGTATTAACACGGCTCAACGTATTAACACGGCTCAACGTATTAACACGGCTCAACGTATTAACACGGCTCAACGTATTAACACGGCTCAACGTATTAACACGGCTCAACGTATTAACACGGCCGACCTGCTCAACGTATTAACACGGCTCAACGTATTAACACGGCTCAGCGTATTAACACGGCTCAACATATTAACACGGCTCAACGTATTAACACGGCTCAACGTATTAACACGGCTCAACGTATTAACACGGCTCAACGTATTAACACGGCTCAACGTATTAACACGGCTCAACGTATTAACACGGCTCAACGTATTAACACAGCTCAACGTATTAACATGGCTCAGCGTATTAACACGGCTCAACGTATTAACCTCTCTGATCTCCCCATCCCGGATCCGGTATCGTGAATACAGACTCAAGCTCATTACCATAACGCAACGTTAACTATTCATGAAAATCGCAAATGAAATGAAATAAATATGCCATCTCTCAAGCTTAGCCTTTTGTAAACAACACTGTCATCTCAGATTTTCAAAATATGCTTCTCAACCATAGGAAAACAATCATTTGTGTAAAAGTAGCTAGCTAGCGTAGCATTTAGCGTTAGCATTAGCGTTAGCATCCAGCACGCAACATTTCAACAAAAACATAAAATCCTTAAAATAAAATAATTTACCTTTGAAGAACTTCGGATGTTTTCAATGAGGAGACTCTCAGTTAGATAGCAAATACTCAGTTTTTTCCAAAAAGATTCTTTGTGTATTAGAAATAGCTCCGTTTTGTACATCACATTTGGCTACAAAAAAAACCCGAAAATTCAGTCCTCAAAACGCGAACTTTTTTCCAAATTAACTCCATAATATCGACTGAAAACATGGCAAACGTGGTTTAGAATCAATCCTCAAGGTGTTTTTCACATATCTCTTCGATGATATATCGTTCGTGGAAGCATGGTTTCTCCTCTCAATCAAATGGAAAAATACTTGCAGCTGGCTTTGCGCACCAATTTCGACGCAGGACACCAGGCGGACACTTGGAAAATGTAGTCTCTTATGGTCAATCTTCCAATGATATGCCTACAAATGCGTCACAATGCTGCCGACATCTTGGGGAAACGGCAGAAGGTCTAAGCTTATTCCTGTCGCATTCACAGCCATATAAGGAGACATTAGAAAACAGAGCTTCAGAAATTCTGCTAATTTCCTGTTTGACGTTTCATCTTGGTTTCGCCTGTAGAATGAGTTCTGGGGCACTTACAGACAATATCTTTGCAGATTCTGAAACTTCAGAGTGTTTTCTTTCAAAAACTGTCAAGAATATGCATAGTCGAGCATCTTTTCGTGACAAAATATCGCGCTTAAAACGGGAACGTTTTTTATCCAAAAATGAAATAGCGCCCCTAGAGATCCAACAGGTTAACACGGCTCAACGTATTAACACGGCCGACCTGCTCAACGTATTAACACGGCTCAACGTATTAACACGGCTCAGCGTATTAACACGGCTCAACGTATTAACACGGCTCAACGTATTAACACGGCTCAACGTATTAACACGGCTCAATGTATTAACACGGCTCAACGTATTAACACGGCTCAACGTATTAACACAGCTCAACGTATTAACATGGCTCAGCGTATTAACACGGCTCAACGTATTAACACGGCTCAGCGTATTAACACGGCTCAACGTATTAACACGGCTCAACGTATTAACACGGCTCAGCGTATTAACACGGCTCAACGTATTAACACGGCTCAACGTATTAACACGGCTCAACGTATTAACACGGCTCAACGTATTAACACGGCCGACCTGCTCAACGTATTAACACGGCTCAACGTATTAACACGGCTCAACGTATTAACACGGCCGACCCGCTCAACGCATTAACACGGCCGACCCACTCAACGTATTAACACAGCCGACCCGCTCAACGTATTAACACGACCGACCCGCTCAACGTATTAACACGGCCGATCCGCTCAACGTATTAACACGGCTCAATGTATTAACACGGCTCAACGTATTAACACAGCTCAACGTATTAACACGGCCGACCCGCTCAACGCATTAACACGGCCGACCCACTCAACGTATTAACACAGCCGACCCGCTCAACGTATTAACACGGCCGACCTGCTCAACGTATTAACACGGCCGACCCGCTCAACGTATTAACCCGGCTCAGCGTATTAACACGGCCGACCCGCTCAGAGTATTAACACGGCCGACCCGCTCAACGTATTAACACGGCCGACCCGCTCAGCGTATTAACACGACCGGCCCGCTCAACGTATTAACACGGCCGACCCACTCAGCGTATTAACACGGCCGACCCGCTCAACGTATTAACACGGCTCAACGTATTAACACGGCCGGCCCGCTCAGCGTATTAACACGGCCGACCCGCTCAACGTATTAACACGGCTCAACGTATTAACACGGCCGGCCCGCTCAACGTATTAACACGGCCGACCCGCTCAGCGTATTAACACGGCCGGCCCGCTCAACGTATTAACACGGCCGACCTGCTCAGCGTATTAACACGGCCGACCCGCTAAGAGTATTAACACAGCCGGCCCGCTCAGCGTATTAACACGGCCGGCCCGCTCAACGTATTAAGACGGCCGACCTGCTCAACGTATTAACACGGCTCAACGTATTAACACGGCCGACCTGCTCAACGTATTAACACGGCTCAACGTATTAACACGGCTCAGCGTATTAACACGGCTCAACATATTAACACGGCTCAACGTATTAACACGGCTCAACGTATTAACACGGCTCAACGTATTAACACGGCTCAACGTATTAACACGGCTCAATGTATTAACACGGCTCAACGTATTAACACGGCTCAACGTATTAACACAGCTCAACGTATTAACATGGCTCAGCGTATTAACACGGCTCAACGTATTAACCTCTCTGATCTCCCCATCCCGGATCCGGTATCGTGAATACAGACTCAAGCTCATTACCATAACGCAACGTTAACTATTCATGAAAATCGCAAATGAAATTAAATAAATATGCCATCTCTCAAGCTTAGCCTTTTGTAAACAACACTGTCATCTCAGATTTTCAAAATATGCTTCTCAACCATAGGAAAACAATCATTTGTGTAAAAGTAGCTAGCTAGCGTAGCATTTAGCGTTAGCATTAGCGTTAGCATCCAGCACGCAACATTTCAACAAAAACATAAAATCCTTAAAATAAAATAATTTACCTTTGAAGAACTTCGGATGTTTTCAATGAGGAGACTCTCAGTTAGATAGCAAATACTCAGTTTTTTCCAAAAAGATTCTTTGTGTATTAGAAATAGCTCCGTTTTGTACATCACATTTGGCTACAAAAAAAACCCGAAAATTCAGTCCTCAAAACGCGAACTTTTTTCCAAATTAACTCCATAATATCGACTGAAAACATGGCAAACGTGGTTTAGAATCAATCCTCAAGGTGTTTTTCACATATCTCTTCGATGATATATCGTTCGTGGAAGCATGGTTTCTCCTCTCAATCAAATGGAAAAATACTTGCAGCTGGCTTTGCGCACCAATTTCGACGCAGGACACCAGGCGGACACTTGGAAAATGTAGTCTCTTATGGTCAATCTTCCAATGATATGCCTACAAATGCGTCACAATGCTGCCGACATCTTGGGGAAACGGCAGAAGGTCTAAGCTTATTCCTGTCGCATTCACAGCCATATAAGGAGACATTAGAAAACAGAGCTTCAGAAATTCTGCTCATTTCCTGTTTGACGTTTCATCTTGGTTTCGCCTGTAGAATGAGTTCTGGGGCACTTACAGACAATATCTTTGCAGATTCTGAAACTTCAGAGTGTTTTCTTTCAAAAACTGTCAAGAATATGCATAGTCGAGCATCTTTTCGTGACAAAATATCGCGCTTAAAACGGGAACGTTTTTTATCCAAAAATGAAATAGCGCCCCTAGAGATCCAACAGGTTAGCACGGCTCAACGTATTAACACGGCCGACCTGCTCAACGTATTAACACGGCTCAACGTATTAACACGGCTCAGCGTATTAACACGGCTCAACGTATTAACACGGCTCAACGTATTAACACAGCTCAACGTATTAACACGGCTCAATGTATTAACACGGCTCAACGTATTAACACGGCTCAACGTATTAACACAGCTCAACGTATTAACATGGCTCAGCGTATTAACACGGCTCAACGTATTAACACGGCTCAGCGTATTAACACGGCTCAACGTATTAACACGGCTCAACGTATTAACACGGCTCAGCGTATTAACACGGCTCAACGTATTAACACGGCTCAACGTATTAACACGGCTCAACGTATTAACACGGCTCAACGTATTAACACGGCTCAACGTATTAACACGGCTCAACGTATTAACACGGCCGACCTGCTCAACGTATTAACACGGCTCAACGTATTAACACGGCTCAGCGTATTAACACGGCTCAACATATTAACACGGCTCAACGTATTAACACGGCTCAACGTATTAACACGGCTCAACGTATTAACACGGCTCAACGTATTAACACGGCTCAACGTATTAACACGGCTCAACGTATTAACACGGCTCAACGTATTAACACAGCTCAACGTATTAACATGGCTCAGCGTATTAACACGGCTCAACGTATTAACCTCTCTGATCTCCCCATCCCGGATCCGGTATCGTGAATACAGACTCAAGCTCATTACCATAACGCAACGTTAACTATTCATGAAAATCGCAAATGAAATGAAATAAATATGCCATCTCTCAAGCTTAGCCTTTTGTAAACAACACTGTCATCTCAGATTTTCAAAATATGCTTCTCAACCATAGGAAAACAATCATTTGTGTAAAAGTAGCTAGCTAGCGTAGCATTTAGCGTTAGCATTAGCGTTAGCATCCAGCACGCAACATTTCAACAAAAACATAAAATCCTTAAAATAAAATAATTTACCTTTGAAGAACTTCGGATGTTTTCAATGAGGAGACTCTCAGTTAGATAGCAAATACTCAGTTTTTTCCAAAAAGATTCTTTGTGTATTAGAAATAGCTCCGTTTTGTACATCACATTTGGCTACAAAAAAAACCCGAAAATTCAGTCCTCAAAACGCGAACTTTTTTCCAAATTAACTCCATAATATCGACTGAAAACATGGCAAACGTGGTTTAGAATCAATCCTCAAGGTGTTTTTCACATATCTCTTCGATGATATATCGTTCGTGGAAGCATGGTTTCTCCTCTCAATCAAATGGAAAAATACTTGCAGCTGGCTTTGCGCACCAATTTCGACGCAGGACACCAGGCGGACACTTGGAAAATGTAGTCTCTTATGGTCAATCTTCCAATGATATGCCTACAAATGCGTCACAATGCTGCCGACATCTTGGGGAAACGGCAGAAGGTCTAAGCTTATTCCTGTCGCATTCACAGCCATATAAGGAGACATTAGAAAACAGAGCTTCAGAAATTCTGCTCATTTCCTGTTTGACGTTTCATCTTGGTTTCGCCTGTAGAATGAGTTCTGGGGCACTTACAGACAATATCTTTGCAGATTCTGAAACTTCAGAGTGTTTTCTTTCAAAAACTGTCAAGAATATGCATAGTCGAGCATCTTTTCGTGACAAAATATCGCGCTTAAAACGGGAACGTTTTTTATCCAAAAATGAAATAGCGCCCCTAGAGATCCAACAGGTTAACACGGCTCAACGTATTAACACGGCCGACCTGCTCAACGTATTAACACGGCTCAACGTATTAACACGGCTCAGCGTATTAACACGGCTCAACGTATTAACACGGCTCAACGTATTAACACGGCTCAACGTATTAACACGGCTCAATGTATTAACACGGCTCAACGTATTAACACGGCTCAACGTATTAACACAGCTCAACGTATTAACATGGCTCAGCGTATTAACACGGCTCAACGTATTAACACGGCTCAGCGTATTAACACGGCTCAACGTATTAACACGGCTCAACGTATTAACACGGCTCAGCGTATTAACACGGCTCAACGTATTAACACGGCTCAACGTATTAACACGGCTCAACGTATTAACACGGCTCAACGTATTAACACGGCCGACCTGCTCAACGTATTAACACGGCTCAACGTATTAACACGGCTCAACGTATTAACACGGCCGACCCGCTCAACGTATTAACACGGCCGGCCCGCTCAACGTATTAACACGGCCGATCCGCTCAACGTATTAACACGGCTCAATGTATTAACACGGCTCAACGTATTAACACGGCTCAACGTATTAACACGGCCGACCCGCTCAACGCATTAACACGGCCGACCCACTCAACGTATTAACACAGCCGACCCGCTCAACGTATTAACACGACCGACCCGCTCAACGTATTAACACGGCCGATCCGCTCAACGTATTAACACGGCTCAATGTATTAACACGGCTCAACGTATTAACACAGCTCAACGTATTAACACGGCCGACCCGCTCAACGCATTAACACGGCCGACCCACTCAACGTATTAACACAGCCGACCCGCTCAACGTATTAACACGGCCGACCTGCTCAACGTATTAACACGGCCGACCCGCTCAACGTATTAACCCGGCTCAGCGTATTAACACGGCCGACCCGCTCAGAGTATTAACACGGCCGACCCGCTCAACGTATTAACACGGCCGACCCGCTCAGCGTATTAACACGACCGGCCCGCTCAACGTATTAACACGGCCGACCCACTCAGCGTATTAACACGGCCGACCCGCTCAACGTATTAACACGGCTCAACGTATTAACACGGCCGGCCCGCTCAGCGTATTAACACGGCCGACCCGCTCAACGTATTAACACGGCTCAACGTATTAACACGGCCGGCCCGCTCAACGTATTAACACGGCCGACCCGCTCAGCGTATTAACACGGCCGGCCCGCTCAACGTATTAACACGGCCGACCTGCTCAGCGTATTAACACGGCCGACCCGCTAAGAGTATTAACACAGCCGGCCCGCTCAGCGTATTAACACGGCCGGCCCGCTCAACGTATTAAGACGGCCGACCTGCTCAACGTATTAACACGGCTCAACGTATTAACACGGCCGACCTGCTCAACGTATTAACACGGCTCAACGTATTAACACGGCTCAGCGTATTAACACGGCTCAACATATTAACACGGCTCAACGTATTAACACGGCTCAACGTATTAACACGGCTCAACGTATTAACACGGCTCAACGTATTAACACGGCTCAATGTATTAACACGGCTCAACGTATTAACACGGCTCAACGTATTAACACAGCTCAACGTATTAACATGGCTCAGCGTATTAACACGGCTCAACGTATTAACCTCTCTGATCTCCCCATCCCGGATCCGGTATCGTGAATACAGACTCAAGCTCATTACCATAACGCAACGTTAACTATTCATGAAAATCGCAAATGAAATTAAATAAATATGCCATCTCTCAAGCTTAGCCTTTTGTAAACAACACTGTCATCTCAGATTTTCAAAATATGCTTCTCAACCATAGGAAAACAATCATTTGTGTAAAAGTAGCTAGCTAGCGTAGCATTTAGCGTTAGCATTAGCGTTAGCATCCAGCACGCAACATTTCAACAAAAACATAAAATCCTTAAAATAAAATAATTTACCTTTGAAGAACTTCGGATGTTTTCAATGAGGAGACTCTCAGTTAGATAGCAAATACTCAGTTTTTTCCAAAAAGATTCTTTGTGTATTAGAAATAGCTCCGTTTTGTACATCACATTTGGCTACAAAAAAAACCCGAAAATTCAGTCCTCAAAACGCGAACTTTTTTCCAAATTAACTCCATAATATCGACTGAAAACATGGCAAACGTGGTTTAGAATCAATCCTCAAGGTGTTTTTCACATATCTCTTCGATGATATATCGTTCGTGGAAGCATGGTTTCTCCTCTCAATCAAATGGAAAAATACTTGCAGCTGGCTTTGCGCACCAATTTCGACGCAGGACACCAGGCGGACACTTGGAAAATGTAGTCTCTTATGGTCAATCTTCCAATGATATGCCTACAAATGCGTCACAATGCTGCCGACATCTTGGGGAAACGGCAGAAGGTCTAAGCTTATTCCTGTCGCATTCACAGCCATATAAGGAGACATTAGAAAACAGAGCTTCAGAAATTCTGCTCATTTCCTGTTTGACGTTTCATCTTGGTTTCGCCTGTAGAATGAGTTCTGGGGCACTTACAGACAATATCTTTGCAGATTCTGAAACTTCAGAGTGTTTTCTTTCAAAAACTGTCAAGAATATGCATAGTCGAGCATCTTTTCGTGACAAAATATCGCGCTTAAAACGGGAACGTTTTTTATCCAAAAATGAAATAGCGCCCCTAGAGATCCAACAGGTTAGCACGGCTCAACGTATTAACACGGCCGACCTGCTCAACGTATTAACACGGCTCAACGTATTAACACGGCTCAGCGTATTAACACGGCTCAACGTATTAACACGGCTCAACGTATTAACACGGCTCAACGTATTAACACGGCTCAATGTATTAACACGGCTCAACGTATTAACACGGCTCAACGTATTAACACAGCTCAACGTATTAACATGGCTCAGCGTATTAACACGGCTCAACGTATTAACACGGCTCAGCGTATTAACACGGCTCAACGTATTAACACGGCTCAACGTATTAACACGGCTCAGCGTATTAACACGGCTCAACGTATTAACACGGCTCAACGTATTAACACGGCTCAACGTATTAACACGGCCGACCTGCTCAACGTATTAACACGGCTCAACGTATTAACACGGCTCAACGTATTAACACGGCCGACCCGCTCAACGTATTAACACGGCCGGCCCGCTCAACGTATTAACACGGCCGATCCGCTCAACGTATTAACACGGCTCAATGTATTAACACGGCTCAACGTATTAACACGGCTCAACGTATTAACACGGCCGACCCGCTCAACGCATTAACACGGCCGACCCACTCAACGTATTAACACAGCCGACCCGCTCAACGTATTAACACGACCGACCCGCTCAACGTATTAACACGGCCGACCCGCTCAACGTATTAACACAGCCGTCCCGCTCAGCGTATTAACACGGCCGGCCCGCTCAACGTATTAAGACGGCCGACCTGCTCAACGTATTAACACGGCTCGATGTATTAACACGGCCGACCCGCTCAATGTATTAACACGGCCGACCCGGTTGATGTATTAACACGGCTCGATGTATTAACACGGCCGACCCGCTCAATGTATTAACACGGCCGACCTGCTCGATGTATTAACACGGCCGACCCGCTCAACGTATTAACACGGCTCAACGTATTAACACGGCCGGCCCGCTCAGCGTATTAACACGGCCGACCCGCTCGATGTATTAACACAGCCGACCCGCTCAATAAGCAGGATTAGTCGGCTGCTTGTGGCGGCAGATTGACGAGGGCAGCCTTTTCTGAACTGAACTGACCAACACGCACCTCCAACAACACATAAAACCTCACATACAGTGCATTCAGAAAGTATTCAGACCACTTGATTTTTATCCACATTTTGTTACGTTACAGCCTTATTCTAAAATGTATTAAATCATTTTTTCCCCCTCATCAATCTACACACAATACCCCATAATGACAAAGCAATAACTGTTTTACATTTTTGCAAATGTATAAATAAAAAAAACTGAAATATCACATTTACATTAGTATTCAGACCCTGTACTTTGTTGAAGAACCTTTACAGCCTTGAGTCCTTGGTATGACGCTACAAGCTTGGCACACCTGTATTTGAGGAGTTTCTCACATTCTTCTCTGCAGATCCTCTCAAGCTCTGTCAGGTTGGATGGGGAGCGTCATTGCACAGCTTTTTCAGGTCTCTCCAGAGATGTTCGATTAGGTTCAAGTCCGGGCTCTGGCTGGGCCACTCAAGGACATTCAGAGACTCGTCCGGAAGCCACTCCTGCATTGTCATGCGTTTAGGGTCGTTTATGTGTTTAGGGTCGTTGTCCTATTGGAAGGTGAACCTTCACCCCAGTCTGAGGCCCTGAGCGGTCTGGAGCAGGTTTTCATCAAGGATCCCTCTGTACTTTGCTCCGTTCATCTTTCCCTCGATCCTAACTAGTCTCCCAGTCCCTGCTGCTGAAAAACATTGCCAGGTTTCCTCCAGACGTGATGCTTGGCATTCAGGCCAAAGAGGTCAATCTTGGTTTCATCAGACCAGAGAATCTTGTTTGTCATGGTCTTAAGAGTCCTTTAGGTGCCTTTTGGCAAACTCCAAGCAGGCTGTCATGTGCCTTTTTCTGAGGAGTGGCTTCCATGTGCCCACTCAACCATAAAGGCCTGATTGATGGAGTGCTGCAGAGATGTTTGTCATTCTTGAAGGTTCTCCCATCTCCACAGAGGAACTCTGGAGCTCTGTCGGAGTGACCACCTCCACCTCCTTGGTCAATTCCCTGACCAAGGCCCTTCTCCCCCGATTGCTCAGTTGGCCGAGTGGGCCAGCTCTAGGAAGAGTCTTGGTGGTTCCAAACTTCTTCCATTTAAGAATGATGGAGGCCACTGTGTTCTTGGGGACCTTTAATGCTGCAGAAATGTTTTGGTTCTATTCCCCAGATATTTACCTCGACACAATCCTGTCTCAGAGTTCTTCGGACAATTCCTTCGGCCTTATGGCTTTGTTTATACTCTGACATGCACTGTTATCTGTGGGACCTTATATAGACACGTGTCTGCCTTTCCAAATCTTGTCCAATAAATGTAATTTACCACAGGTGGACTCCAATCAAGTTGTAGAAACATCTCAAGAATGATCAATGGAAATAGGATGCACCTGAGTCTCATAGCAAAGGGTCTGAATACTTATGTAAATAAGGTATTTCTGTTTTTTATTTTTAATATATTTGCAACATTTCAAAAAAACATTTTTTGCTTTGTCATTAAGGGGTATTGTGTGTAGATTGATGAGGGAAAATTTAAAATGGATTTTAATCTATTTTAGAATAAGGCTGAAATGTAACAAAATGTGGAAAGTCAAGTCAAGTCAAGTCAAGAGGTCTGAATACTTTCTGAATCCACTCTAATTCTGCCCAAAACCAATGACAATTTCTCTCAACCAGTGGCAAATGGGCTTTTTAGTTGAGCACTGATGCCGCCCTGTGATAAACAATGCCCACTTTGTCAAAGGCAGGGGAGCAAAATATTTATCTTGTCCATTCCCAGCGCGCCTCTCCAGGGTGCTGTTGGAGAGACACATCACTGCGGCTCTCCACCAACGTTCCGTCATAAAAATCATCTAACATAAATCATGTAGCAGATATAGGATGTGGTAGAAAGAATATGTGGCCTTTTCTGTAGCCTACAGGCTGAGGATAAAATGGATGACAATGTAATGAGACACTTTTTACATCATGCAGGTTTCTCCGATCAAATAGCCCAACCTAAATGGCACCCAATCAAATAAAAAATGTGCTGTCATGGTAACAAACAACATACCCTGAGAACAGGACAGGTCAAAGTTAAATGGACATTATGGAATGGACAGTCACAACTGTTGTACAGAAGTTTCACCTTGTTGGCATGATCAGTGGTTTCAAGTATGTATCACAGCAAAAAATACAATACTTCTACATTTCCCGCTGTGTAAACACAATGCAAAAAGGCTCACGATAACTCCTGATAAAGTTGGGTAGCTGATATTCAGAGCTTAAATCACCAAATTGATTAGTCACAGGATTCCACTGCTGCCAACATGGTAGGCTACACCCCAGTAAGCATGAGCCGACCTCTTTTGGTCCAGACCCCATGTCTTTTTTGGTGTTTTACAAATGGTAGGCTTACCACATAGATAGGCATTCATAACATTTAATTTTGTAAAATACGTTTTCTAGGGTGGCAGAATGGCAAGAACCAGCCCTGTGCATAACAGCTCCTTGTGTAGGGTGCATTGCCAAATGTGCCAAATAGCCAGTAAGGGCATTCCCAGAGAACAGACTGAGAGAAGAAGAGTCAGCGCAAACTCTCCAATTTACATCTCAGCACACACCTCCTCAGGGCTAGGGAGAGGAAGCATGGAGGAGTGCTGAGAGAAGAGAGAGGGGAGAGAAGAGAGAGAGGGGGAGAGAAGAGAGAGGGAGGGGAGAAGAGAGAGAGAGAGTTGACGAGAGAAGGAAGCAGAGAGGAGTGCTGAGAGAGGGGGGGAGAAGAGAGAGAGAGGGGGAGGGAAGAGAGAGAGGGGGAGAAGAGAGAGAGAGGGGGGAGAAGAGAGAGAGGGGGGGGAGAAGAGAGAGAGGGGGGGAGAAGAGAGAGAGAGGGGGGAGAAGAGAGAGAGGGGGAGAGAAGAGAGAGAGGGGGGAGAAGAGAGGGAGAGGGGGAGAAGAGAGAGAGAGGGGGGAGAAGAGAGAGAGGGGGGAGAGAAGAGAGAGGGGGGAAAAGAGAGAGAGAGGGGGGAGAAGAGAGGGGGGGAGAAGAGAGAGAGAGGGGGGAGAAGAGAGAGAGGGGGAAGAAAGAGAGAGGGGGGAGAAGAGAGAGAGAGGGGGGGAAGAGAGAGGGGGGAGAAGAGAGAGAGAGGGGGGAGGAGAGGGGGAGAGAAGAGAGAGAGGGGGGTAGAAGAGAGAGAGAAGGGGGGAGAAGGAAGCAGAGAGGAGTGCTGAGAGAGAGGGGGAGAGAAGAGAGAGAGGGGGGAGAAGAGAGAGAGAGGAGTGCTGAGAGAAGAGAGAGGGGGGAGAGAAGAGAGCGAGGGGGGAGAGAAGAGAGAGAGGGGGGAAGGAAGCAGAGAGGAGTGCTTAGAGAGAGAGGGGGAGAGAAGAGAGAGAGGGGGAGAAGAGAGAGAAAGGGGGAGAGAAGAGAGAGAGGGGGAGAGAAGAGAGAGGGGGGAGAAGATAGAGAGAGGGGGGAGAAGAGAGCGAGAGGGGGAGAAGAGAGAGAGAGAGAGGGGAGAAGAGAGAGAGGGGGGAGAGAAGAGAGAGAGAGGGGGGAGAAAGAGAGAGGGGGAGAGAAGAGGGAGGGGGGGTAGAAGAGAGAGAGAAGGGGGGGAGAAGGAAGCAGAGAGGAGTGCTGAGAGAGAGGGGGAGAGAAGAGAGAGAGAGGGGGAGAGAAGAGAGAGGGGGAGAGAAGAGATAGAGAGGGGGAGAGAAGAGAGAGGGGGGAGAAGAGAGAGAGAGGGGGGAGAAGAGTGAGAGAGGGGGAGAGAATAGAGCGGGGGGGAGAACAGAGAGAGAGGGGGGAGAAGAGAGAGAGAGGGGGGAGAAAGAGAGAGGGGGAGAGAAGAGAGAGAGGGGGGGAGAAGGAAGCAGAGAGGAGTGCTGAGAGAGGGGGGGGAGAGAAGAGAGGGGGGGAGAAGAGAGAGGGGGGGAGAAGAGAGAGAGAGAGTTGACGAAAGAAGGAAGCAGAGAGGAGTGCTGAGAGAGGGGGGGGAGAGAAGAGAGAGGAGGGGGAGAAGAGAGGGGGGAGAGAAGGAAGCAGAGAGGAGTGCTAAGAGAGAGGGGGAGAGAAGAGAGAGAGGGGGGGAGAAGAGAGAGAGAGGAGTGCTGAGAGAAGAGAGAGGTGGGAGAGAAGAGAGAGAGGGGGAAAGAAGAGAGAGAGGGGGGAGAGAAGAGAGAGGGGGGGAAGGACGCAGAGAGGAGTGCTGAGAGAGAGGGGGAGAGAAGAGAGAGGGGGAGAAGAGAGAGAGGGGGGGAGAAGAGAGAGAGGGGGAGAGAAGAGAGAGAGGGGAAGAAGAGAGAGGGGGAGAGAAGAGAGAGGGGGGAGAAGAGAGAGAGAGAGTTCACGAGAGAAGGAAGCAGAGAGGAGTGCTGAGAGAGGGGGGAGAGAAGAGAAAGAGAGAGAGAGGAGTGCTGAGAGAAGAGAGAGGGGGGAGAGAAGAGAGAGAGAGGGGAGAAGAGAGAGAGGGGGAGAGAAGAGAGAGGGGGGAGAAGAGAGAGAGACGGGGGAAGAGAGAGAGGGGGGAGAGACGAGAGAGGGGGGGAGAAGAGAGAGAGAGGGGGGAGAAGAGAGGGGGGGAGAAGAGAGAGAGAGGGGGGAGAAGAGAGAGAGGGGGGAAGAAAGAGAGAGGGGGGAGAAGAGAGAGAGAGGGGGAGAGAAGAGAGAGGGGGGAGAAGAGAGAGAGAGGGGGGAGAAGAGAGAGAGAGGGGGGAGAAAAAGAGAGGGGGAGAGAAGAGAGGGGGGGGAGAAGAGAGAGAGAGGGGGGAGAAGAGAGAGAGGGGGAGAGAAGAGAGAGGGGGGGAGAAGAGAGAGAGAGGGGGGGAGAAGAGAGAGAGGGGGGGGAGAAAGAGATAGGGGGAGAGAAGAGCGAGAGGGGGGGTAGAAGAGAGAGAGAAGGGGGGGAGAAGGAAGCAGAGAGGAGTGCTGAGAGAGGGGGGGAGAGAAGAGAGAGGGGGAGAAGAGAGAGGGGGGGAGAAGAGAGAAAGAGAGTTGACGAGAGAAGGAAGCAGAGAGGAGTGCTGAGAGAGGGGGGGAGAGAAGAGAGAGGAGGGGGAGAAGAGAGAGGGGGGGAGAGAAGGAAGCAGAGAGGAGTGCTGAGAGAGAGGGGGAGAGAAGAGAGAGAGGGGGGGAGAAGAGAGAGAGAGGAGTGCTGAGAGAAGAGAGAGGGGGGAGAGAAGAGAGAGAGGGGGAGAGAAGAGAGAGGGGGGAGAAGAGAGAGAGACGGGGGAAGAGAGAGAGGGGGGAGAGACGAGAGAGGGGGGGAGAAGAGAGAGAGAGGGGGGAGAAGAGAGGGGGGGAGAAGAGAGAGAGAGGGGGGAGAAGAGAGAGAGGGGGAAGAAAGAGAGAGGGGGGAGAAGAGAGAGAGAGGGGGAGAGAAGAGAGAGGGGGGAGAAGAGAGAGAGAGGGGGGAGAAGAGAGAGAGAGGGGGGAGAAAAAGAGAGGGGGAGAGAAGAGAGGGGGGGAGAAGAGAGAGAGAGGGGGGAGAAGAGAGAGAGGGGGAGAGAAGAGAGAGGGGGGGAGAAGAGAGAGAGAGGGGGGAGAAGAGAGAGAGGGGGGGGAGAAAGAGATAGGGGGAGAGAAGAGCGAGAGGGGGGGTAGAAGAGAGAGAGAAGGGGGGGAGAAGGAAGCAGAGAGGAGTGCTGAGAGAGGGGGGGAGAGAAGAGAGAGGGGGGAGAAGAGAGAAAGAGAGTTGACGAGAGAAGGAAGCAGAGAGGAGTGCTGAGAGAGGGGGGGAGAGAAGAGAGAGGAGGGGGAGAAGAGAGAGGGGGGGAGAGAAGGAAGCAGAGAGGAGTGCTGAGAGAGAGGGGGAGAGAAGAGAGAGAGGGGGGGAGAAGAGAGAGAGAGGAGTGCTGAGAGAAGAGAGAGGGGGGAGAGAAGAGAGAGAGGGGGAGAGAAGAGAGAGAGGGGGGAGAGAAGAGAGAGAGGGGGGGAAGCAGAGAGGAGTGCTGAGAGAGAGGGGGAGAGAAGAGAGAGAGGGGGAGAAGAGAGAGAGAGGGGGAGAGAAGAGAGAGAGGGGGGAGAAGGAAGCAGAGAGGAGTGCTGAGAGAGAGGGGGAGAGAAGAGAGAGGGGGGGGAAGAGAGAGGGGGAAAGAAGAGAGAGAGGGGGAGAAGAGAGAGGGGGAGAGAAGAGAGAGGGGGGAGAAGAGAGAGAGAGAGTTGACGAGAGAAGGAAGCAGAGAGGAGTGCTGAGAGGGGGGGAGAGAAGAGAGAGGAGGGGGAGAAGAGAGAGGGGGGGAGAGAAGGAAGCAGAGAGGAGTGCTGAGAGAGAGGGGGAGAGAAGAGAGAGAGGGGGGGGTGAGAAGAGCGAGAGAGGAGTGCTGAGAGAAGAGAGAGGGGGGAGAGAAGAGAGAGAGGGGGAGAGAAGAGAGAGAGGGGGGAGAGAAGAGAGAGAGGGGGGGAAGGAAGCAGAGAGGAGTGCTGAGAGAGAGGGGGAGAGAAGAGAGAGGGGGAGAAGAGAGAGAGAGGGGGAGAGAAGAGAGAGAGGGGGGAGAGAAGGAAGCAGAGAGGAGTGCTGAGAGAGAGGGGGAGAGAAGAGAGGGGGGGGAGAAGAGAGAGGGGGAGAGAAGAGAGAGAGGGGGAGAAGAGAGAGGGGGAGAGAAGAGAGACAGGGGGGAGAAGAAAGAGGGGGGAGAGAAGGAAGCAGAGAGGAGTGCTGAGAGAGAGGGGGGAGAAGAGAGAGGGGGAGAGAAGAGAGAGAAAGAAAGAAAGAAAGAAAGAAAGAAAGAGGACCATAAAACTCACTCTTTCATCCTCTCTGACAGGTACAGACAGACACAAACTCCCTACAACATGAATCATTGTGGGGGAAGTAGAAGTGGCCTGCTTCAAGGTTTTGTAAGGCTTTACTAAGGATCCATGGTTGTATTGTAAAGCTGCGCCTGGCAGGGCTAGTAAAATGAGTTGACATGGCATTAACAAGCAATCCAGAGCCACACACAGTGTCTTAAAGGTATTCCAAAAGCCCAGCGGCAGCAATTACAGAACCTATCAGCCGTTTCCATGGCAACTGGCGTTGGAGGGATAATGCTGTCTTCTTCTCGGTCAGAATAAGCCGAAGGTAAAAAAAAATATTTAAAAAAAAGAGACGCCGATGACTAATTGTCCATTCAGCAATCACGGTTATGTACACAGTGAAGTAGAGAGGGAAAAAGAGAAAGAGAGAGAGAGAGCGAGGGGAAGTGGGGAAAGAGAGAGAGAGAGAGAGAGGGGAAGTGGAGAAAGAGAGAGAGAGAGAGAGAGAGAGAGAGAGAGAGAGAGAGAGAGAGAGAGAGAGAGAGAGAGAGAGAGGGGAAGTGGAGAAAGAGAGAGAGAGAGAGAGAGAGAGAGAGAGAGAGAGAGCGAGAGAGAGAGAGAGAGAGAGAGAGAGAGAGAGAGAGAGAGAGAGAGAGAGAGAGAGGGAGAGAAAGAAAGAAAGAAAGACAGACTTAGCCTTAAACAGGCATGTGGCTGTTCACTTGGCCACATTCACAACACGATACAATGTGAAAGCAGAGCCTGCATGCGGCCAGCCTCAGAGCTTCCAGTGTGAGGCAGGGTTAAGTGAATAACGGCTGGTATTTCAGGGTAAAATAGAACACTGTGCTAAGTGTGTTACAACATACTGTAGCCACAGCAGGCTAATATAGCAAAGACATCCACCAGGCACTAGCTCCAAGCGCAGACTCAGTGTAAACAATGCTGCTGCAACACAGGAAAGACATCCACCAGGCACTAGCTCCAAGCACAGACTCAGGGTAAACAATGCTGCTGCAACACAGGAAAGACATCCACCAGGCACTAGCTCCAAGCTAAGACTCAGAGTAAACAATGCTGCTGCAACACAGGAAAGACATCCACCAGGCACTAGCTCCAAGCGCAGACTCAGTGTAAACAATGCTGCTGCAACACAGGAAAGACATCCACCAGGCACTAGCTCCAAGCACAGACTCAGTGTAAACAATGCTGCTGCAACACAGGAAAGACATCCACCAGGCACTAGCTCCAAGCACAGACTCAGTGTAAACAATGCTGCTGTAACACAGGAAAGACATCCACCAGGCACTGGCTCCAAGCACAGACTCAGTGTAAACAATGCTGCTGCAACACAGGAAAGACATCCACCAGGCACTAGCTCCAAGCGCAGACTCAGTGTAAACAATGCTGCTGCAACACAGGAAAGACATCCACCAGGCACTAGCTCCAAGCGCAGACTCAGGGTAAACAATGCTGCTGCAACACAGGAAAGACATCCACCAGGCACTAGCTCCAAGCGCAGACTCAGGGTAAACAATGCTGCTGCAACACAGGAAAGACATCCACCAGGCACTAGCTCCAAGCTAACCTTCAGGGTAAACAATGCTGCTGCAACACAGGAAAGACATCCACCAGGCACTAGCTCCAAGCGCAGACTCAGTGTAAACAATGCTGCTGCAACACAGGAAAGACATCCACCAGGCACTAGCTCCAAGCGCAGACTCAGGGTAAACAATGCTGCTGCAACACAGGAAATACATCCACCAGGCACTAGCTCCAAGCTAACCTTCAGGGTAAACAATGCTGCTGCAACACAGGAAAGACATCCACCAGGCACTAGCTCCAAGCTGAGCCTCAGAGTAACCAATGCTGCTGCAACACAGGAAAGACATCCACCAGGCACTAGCTCCAAGCTAACCCTCAGGGTAAACAATGCTGCTGCAACACAGGAAAGACATCCACCAGGCACTAGCTCCAAGCACAGACTCAGTGTAAACAATGCTGCTGTAACACAGGAAAGACATCCACCAGGCACTAGCTCCAAGCGCAGACTCAGGGTAAACAATGCTGCTGTAACACAGGAAAGACATCCACCAGGCACTAGCTCCAAGCGCAGACTCAGGGTAAACAATGCTGCTGTAACACAGGAAAGACATCCACCAGGCACTAGCTCCAAGCTAAGACTCAGTGTAAACAATGCTGCTGCAACACAGGAAAGACATCCACCAGGCACTAGCTCCAAGCTAAGACTCAGAGTAAACAATGCTGCTGCAACACAGGAAAGACATCCACCAGGCACTAGCTCCAAGCTAAGACTCAGAGTAAACAATGCTGCTGCAACACAGGAAAGACATCCACCAGGCACTAGCTCCAAGCGCAGACTCAGTGTAAACAATGCTGCTGTAACACAGGAAAGACATCCACCAGGCACTAGCTCCAAGCGCAGACTCAGGGTAAACAATGCTGCTGCAACACAGCAGAAAACCATTTCATATTTCCCCTCACTTAAAGGGTGGTACATCAATCGTGTTTTTTCAAACCACATGGCCTGACCAGCAAAATATCTAGAGCCAATTACAGTGTATGAAGTTGTTGCCTGGTGATGGTAGTTGTAATGCTGCTGTTCGCTCCCGGATACTGATGTACTGTGTCTTGTACTGTATAGGATCCTATAAACAGACAGACTGACAGACTGACAGACACACACTGTCAGGCCCTGAGCTTAGATATCTCTGTATGTCTAGGGGTTTTTGTATGTCTATGTTGGCCTGATATGGTTCCCAATCAGAGACAGCTGTTTATCGTTGTCTCTGATTGGGGATCATATTTAGGTAGCCATTTTCCTAATTTGTGTTGTGGGATCTTGTCTATGTTTAGTTGCCTGTCAGCACTAGTTTGTACAGCTTCACGTTTCGTTTGGTTGTTTGCTGTTTTTGTTCATTCATTAAAAAAGAGAATGTACACATACCACGCTGCGCCATGGTCCGATCATTATGACGGACGTGACACACACTTCCAAGGCTACAAGGCTAGGTAGAGGGATACTGTCACATGGAATGATGCTGGAGAGACGAAGCAGATACGGGGAGGCACCCCCGACTCCGCCGGCGGCGGAATCCACCCCGACGTCACCAACAAAACAAACAAAACAAACTCCTGGACTGGCTGGGCGAACAAGAACTAACGATCCAGCTGAGGCCCGACGTGGGATGGGCGCCATCCGAGCCAACCGGGGCAAGGGAACCTCTCGAGTCAGCTAGGGCATGGAAACCTCTCGAGCCAGCTAGGGCATGGAAACCTCACGAGCCAGCTACGGCATGGAAACCTCTTGAGCCAGCTAGGTCATGGAAACCTCTTGAGCCAGCTAGGGCATGGAAACCTTTTGAGCCAGCTAGGGCATGGAAACCTCTTGAGCCAGCTAGGGCATGGAAACCTCTTGAGCCAGCTAGGGCATGGAAACCTCTTGAGCCAACTAGGGCATGGAAACCTCTTGAGCCAGCTAGGGTGTGGGAACCTCTCGAGCCAGCTAGGTCATGGAAACCTCTTGAGCCAGCTAGGGCATGGAAACCTCTTGAGCCAGCTAGGGTGTGGAAACCTCTTGAGCCAGCTAGGTCATGGAAACCTCTTGAGCCAGCTAGGGTGTGGAAACCTCTTGAGCCAGCTAGGGTGTGGAAACCTCTTGAGCCAGCTAGGGTGTGGAAACCTCTTGAGCCAGCTAGGGCATGGAAACCTCTTGAGCCAGCTAGGGTGTGGAAACCTCTTGAGCCAGCTAGGTCATGGAAACCTCTTGAGCCAGCTAGGGTGTGGAAACCTCTTGAGCCAGCTAGGGTGTGGAAACCTCTTGAGCCAGCTAGGGCGTGGAAGCCCGACGAGCTGGCTAGGCACCCCCGGTTCCATCGGTGGTGACCCAGAGCTGATGTTACCATACCAACCGGAACGCCAGTACTCCCCAATGCATTGTGTGATGGCTTCTGCATTCTGTCACATGGAATGACGCTGGAGTGACGAAGCAGGTACGGGGAGTCAAACATTTAATAAAGAACGGACATGGAACGAGACAGGAACAGCGTCAAGCAAACTAGTAAAACAAAGACAAAAGAAATCTATGCAGAAGCGGGGAACAGAGCTGGGGACTGACAAATATAGGGGAGGTAATAACAGGTGATGAGTGAGTCCAGGTGAGTCCAATATCGCTGATGTGCATGACGAGGGAAGGCAGATGTACATAATGGATGATAGGAGTGCATGATACAGGGCAGCCTAGTGCCCTCAGGCGCCGGGGGGGGGGGGGGCGGGGGGGGGGGGGGGGGGGGGGGGGGCAGATACTTCCAGTGACCTGGCCACAGACAGGGAGAGCTATCCAGGGAAGAAAACTATTAGGGCCCAGTTTGTCCTGTGTCTTCTCCCCTTTAAGTAGCCTACTGACACTAACACAGAGAGACCACGTGGGCACACACACACACACACACACACACAGACCCCCACATACAGACACACACACACACACACGCGTGCGCACACACACACACACACACAGTTTGTCTTACCTTGCATTTGACCTACTGAGTAAAAATGAACAATTAAATTAACAAAAGGAGGGCCTGCATAGTGTCTCTTTGATATTGTGTGTGCGTGCGTGCGTGTGTGTGTGTGTGTGTGTGTGTACGTGCTGCCACATACGTGCATGTATGTGCACACACACACACAACTTAAGTCAGCCTTCGTCCTTATATACGGCTGTAGGTGTCAGCTATCCTGACCCACTTCTATCCCTCCACAAATGGATATAACATTTAAACAATCGTGACCTCATTTTCCAGATAATAATATCCCACGCAGGCCTGGGGAGAGAAAAAAACCTGCCAGGCCCACTGAGCTTAGAATGCATGAAATGCCAAGAAAAAGATCATGCAATTTGTCCAATTCTTTTGACTTTAACTCATATGCTCATGTTGGTTTGGATCCATCCGATCTGACTCTACTGTCAATGACATAAGATGCTGTGTGTACTTCAGGGTAGTTATTATGGTGTGTGTAGTTCAGGGTAGTTATTATGGTGTGTGTAGTACAGGGTAGTTATTATGGTGTGTGTAGTACAGGGTAGTTATTATGGTATGTGTAGATCAGGGTAGTTATTATGGTGTGTGTAGATCAGGGTAGTTATTATGGTGTGTGTAGTACAGGGTAGTTATTATGGTATGTGTAGTTCAGGGTAGTTATTATGGTGTGTGTAGTACAGGGTAGTTATTATGGTGTGTGTAGTACAGGGTAGTTATTATGGTGTGTGTAGTGTGGAGTACAGGGTAGTTATTATGGTGTGTGTAGATCAGGGTAGTTATTATGGTGTGTGTAGTACAGGGTAGTTATTATGGTGTGTGTAGATCAGGGTAGTTATTATGGTGTGTGTAGTACAGGGTAGTTATTATGGTATGTGTAGATCAGGGTAGTTATTATGGTGTGTGTAGATCAGGGTAGTTATTATGGTGTGTGTAGTACAGGGTAGTTATTATGGTATGTGTAGTTCAGGGTAGTTATTATGGTGTGTGTAGTACATGGTAGTTATTATGGTGTGTGTAGTACAGGGTAGTTATTATGGTGTGTGTAGATCAGGGTAGTTATTATGGTGTGTGTAGTACAGGGTAGTTATTATGGTGTGTGTAGTACAGGGTAGTTATTATGGTGTGTGTAGATCAGGGTAGTTGTTATGGTGTGTGTAGTACAGGGTAGTTATTGTGGTGTGTGTAGATCAGGGTAGTTATTATGGTGTGTGTAGATCGGGGTAGTTATTATGGTGTGTGTAGATCAGGGTAGTTATTATGGTGTGTGTAGTACAGGGTAGTTATTATGGTATGTGTAGTTCAGGGTAGTTATTATGGTGTGTGTAGATCGGGGTAGTTATTATGGTGTGTGTAGATCAGGGTAGTTATTACGGTGTGTGTAGTACTGGGTAGTTATTATGGTATGTGTAGTTCAGGGTAGTTATTATGGTGTGTGTAGTTCAGGGTAGTTATTATGGTATGTGTAGTTCAGGGTAGTTATTATGGTGTGTGTAGTACAGGGTAGTTATTATGGTGTGTGTAGTTCAGGGTAGTTATTATGGTGTGTGTAGTTCAGGGTAGTGTTATGAATGGAAGTGACAGTCGTGTGTGTGTGTGTGTGTGTGTGTGTGTGTGTGTGTGTGTGCGTGTGTGTGTGTGTGTGTGTGTGTGTGTGTGTGTGTGTGTGTGTGCTACAGTATGAATTCCTGAACACTTAAAACCTCCCAGAAAACAATAGCAGGTGAAGGAGAAGTAGTTTACCAGACCGCTGCAGGTGTTGAGGGAGGCAAAAGAGTCGGTGTGGTTGACAATCCATCCCGAGTAGAAGCAGAGCTGGTCTCTGGCCAGGTGCGACCATTTAGGGGGGTCTGTTTCGCCTCCCCTCTCCTCGACCACAAACCCCTCAGACAGAAAAGCGGCATCCCTTTTCAGGCGTAAGTACAGGTCTTTTCCAAAAGCAGGTAAAGAGAAAAATAAGGTGTCCTCCACAGAGTTTAGTCCACCCCGGGAATCGACAGAGCGCTGGCCGCGCCGACGCGCGCTGCGCCTGGATGAGTCATGCAACAGGTGAGCCTCCTCTCCAGAGAGCTCCACGGGGACCACCATGTCCACCAAGTCCGTGTCATAACAGGAGTGATCTATGGGAAAGGAGAAGGGAATAACTTATTAAACATTGAGTGTAACTTTCTGTGTCAACGTCTGTTTGAAAACAATATGCTATTGTTTTCATATTGCCAAGTTGTCTTGAGCTGTCTGTGGTGTGATGTAGGCTAGTTATTCAATGACATAGCAGCCTATTTCACAACAAATGGGGAGAATTGTACTATGTATTGGTTATTAAATAAGGCATATTTGGGGTCATCGAACTTATTCAAATCACTTATTCAACTCATCTCGCATTGTGTGTAACTTCGTTGTGAGAGGGCGCTGGAAAACGGCAGAGAAAACGCAGACATAGCTGCAGCAAAGTTACTCTTGCAGAGCAGCACAGAACATTTTGAGAGAGAGAGACAGAGGGAGAGAAAAATAAAAGAGAGAGATAGAGGGAGAGAAAAATAAAAGAGAGAGAGATTCCCCAAGCAAACAAAGCCCATTTAAATTGAATTGATCGAGAGAGAGAGAGAGAGGGAGAGAGAGAGAGAGAAAGAGAGAGAGAGATCCGACAACCACTACAGGCTCCCTGGCAAAACAATGATTCAAAGTTACAAAGTATCTACAACGCAGGTGTTACGTTGTACTTACCAGTCATCGCCTTCACTCCGAAACAGAAGAGGAATATAGACAGGAGAAGCTGCGGAGCATGGCTGTCATACATGATAAAGACTAGCTGTGACTGCAGAGGGTGTACGCGCCTGCACAGCGAACCAGGACTGCAGGGAACTTCCACAAAGTTAGTGAAGTTAATCGGAACTCCAGGCAAAGGGAATTTGAAGCGCTAGACACGCCTGTCGCACTTCGGCACTGCCTCCGCGACCAGCGGATTGGTTAGGGTAGTTTAACCAAAACATCTCTAACGTTTGATTGGACAGAAACAACGTCAATCATTGGGGGGCTGCAACTTAACACGTGGTTTTAGTGTAAAGGAGAAAATATTTGGGAATGTTATATATATTTATTTTCATGGGTTGTGCAGTGCAGTTGCAATATAACCCACTGTTATTTGATATATGCTTGTTTATCAACTTGTGGGACAAAGTCCACATTAAATGTGTAGGGCCTGTAATAGCCGATCGACAGTATTTTCAGTCCAAGTGTTAGGAATCAATAGGCAACTAAATGAAAGCTGTGAATCAATTCAAGCAGTGCAATTGTAGCCTGTTCAGCCTGCATTTGCTAGACTGATTGAGATGACTGTAGGTCTAGCTGGTTACATGTCTGTTCACAGGCCAAGAAACATGTTGCTTCAATTCAACCTCCTGGATAAAACGAAATACACAAGAAGAAAAGCATGCAGAAAAACCACAGTACAAATCACATAGAGGGGCTTTAGCTGGGCTAGCTAATGGACTGTTAAAGTCTCTCATCAGCTCCTAATTGCAAATGGGAAGAAAATGTGTTTCAATTAGTGAGGGAGATGTACATCAGTGGTTGGCCTCTGGCAATGTGTCCCAGTTTGATAAGTCAGGATGAAATTCCCAGCCGTCCTGAGTGTGCTTACATTGTCTAATGTACCACAACCAGGACCTGCCTCTGTGTGCCTGTCTGTCTGTCTGCCTGTCTGTCTGTCTGTCTGTCTGTCTGTCTGTCTGTCTGTCTGCTGGTCTGCCTGTCTGCCTGTGTGCCTGCTTGCCTGTGGGCGTGTCTGTATGCCTCTCTGCCTGTCTGCCTGTCTGTCTGTCTGTGGGTGTGTCTGTCTGCCTCTCTGCCTGCCTGTCTGTGTGCGTGTCTGTGTGCCTCTCTGCCCATCTGTCTGCCTGTCTGTCTGTCCGTCTGTTTGTCTGTGTGCGCACACTGCTCTTTTCATCAACAACCAAGCGGTTTTCTAGATATAGCCTACAGAGATAAAGGGTGTGGAGAAGGCAATCAGTTTGCCTCTGTCTCCAGCAGGCAGCACAGCCTCTGCATCAGCCACGGTCGAACACTGCCACCAGATATGGATGCAGTCATTTACAATAGGCCAACCCGGTCTATCCTAACCCAGCCCAGAGCCAGCTCCACACACAAAAATACTATTCTGTCTATCCAACTACACTGGCAGTCATTTACAATAGGCCAACCCGGTCTATCCTAACCCAGCCCAGAGCCAACCCCACACACACAAATACTATTCTGTCTATCCAACTACACTGGCAGTCATTTACAATAGGCCAACCCGGTCTATCCTAACCCAGCCCAGAGCCAGCCCCACACACAAAAATACTATTCTGTCTATCCAACTACACTGGCAGTCATTTACAATAGGCCAACCCGGTCTATCCTAACCCAGCCCAGAGCCAACCCCACACACACAAATACTATTCTGTCTATCCAACTACACTGGCAGTCATTTACAATAGGCCAACCCGGTCTATCCTAACCCAGCCCAGAGCCAGCCCCACACACAAAAATACTATTCTGTCTATCCAACTACACTGGCAGTCATTTACAATAGGCCAACCCGGTCTATCCTAACCCAGCCCAGAGCCAGCCCCACACACAAAAATACTATTCTGTCTATCCAACTACACTGGCAGTCATTTACAATAGGCCAACCCGGTCTATCCTAACCCAGCCCAGAGCCAACCCCACACACACAAATACTATTCTGTCTATCCAACTACACTGGCAGTCATTTACAATAGGCCAACCCGGTCTATCCTAACCCAGCCCAGAGCCAACCCCACACACACAAATACTATTCTGTCTATCCAACTACACTGGCAGTCATTTACAATAGGCCAACCCGGTCTATCCTAACCCAGCCCAGAGCCAACCCCACACACACAAATACTATTCTGTCTATCCAACTACACTGGCAGTCATTTACAATAGGCCAACCCGGTCTATCCTAACCCAGCCCAGAGCCAACCCCACACACACAAATACTATTCTGTCTATCCAACTACACTGGCAGTCATTTACAATAGGCCAACCCGGTCTATCCTAACCCAGCCCAGAGCCAACCCCACACACACAAATACTATTCTGTCTATCCAACTACACTGGCAGTCATTTGATTGCCTTTACTGCTTCATTGGTTATGGGGTGTGCTTCAGAGCATCAATCACAAACAAATAGACTCAGCCCATTGGAAGACACTTTAACAGATCAGCACTGACCGGACAAAAGCTGATTGGTGGCACTACTGCCGACTCACGTTCCTGTTCATTCGAGTAGAAAAGGGGCTGAAGTAACTGAATTGTGTGAAAGAAGCATGTGTGTGTGTGTGTGTGTGTGTGTGCGTGCGGGTGCATGTGTGTGTGCGTGTGTATGTGTGTGTGTGTGTGTGTGTGTGTGTGTGTGTGTGTGTGTGTGTGCTACACCAGGTCTACATCCCAAATGGCACCCTCTTCCCTATATGGTGCCAGACTTTTGGTCCGAAGTAGTACACTATAAGTGGCAATAGGGTTCCATTTGGGACATGGCCCTGGTGTAGCACGCACACACACACACACACACACACACACACACACACAATCTAATCTAATCTAATTCCAGGGGTAGCCCTGGTTCAATCTAATTCCAGGGGTAGCCGTGGTTCAATCTAATTCCAGTGGTGGCCCTGGTTCAATCTAATTCCAGTGGTAGCCGTGGTTCAATCTAATTCCAGTGGTAGCCGTGGTTCAATCTAATTCCAGTGGTAGACCTGGTTCAATCTAATTCCAGTGGTAGCCCTGGTTCAATCTAATTCCAGTGGTAGCCCTGGTTCAATCTAATTCCAGTGGTAGCCCTGGTTCAATCTAATTCCAGTGGTGGCCCTGGTTCAATCTAATTCCAGTGGTAGCCCTGGTTCAATCTAATTCCAGTGGTAGCCATGGTTCAATCTAATTCCAGTGGTAGCCCTGGTTCAATCTAATTCCAGTGGTAGCCCTGGTTCAATCTAATTCCAGTGGTAGCCATGGTTCAATCTAATTTCAGTGGTGGCCCTGGTTCAATCTAATTCCAGTGGTAGCCATGGTTCAATCTAATTCCAGTGGTAGCCCTGGTTCAATCTAATTCCATTGGTAGCCATGGTTCAATCTAATTCCAATGGTAGCCTTTCTCATAACTCTCTCTCTTCCATCAATAGTCCATACATCATCCAGACCACAGGAGTCTGCTGGGGGAGGACGACTCATAATATTGCCTGGAACGGAGCGAATGGAATGGCATCAGGCACATGGAAGACATGTATTTGATACCATTCCACCCAACTCCGCTCCAGCCATTACCACGAGCCGGTCCTTCCCAATTGAGGTGTCACCAACCTCCTGTGATCCACATCCATATCAACACAGAGATTGTTTTTTCATACCTCTGTTTTCCTACCCTGGTCTGTTTTCCTACCTGTTTGTACTGCCTTGCCAACTCGTTCATTGTAACACCAAACAGACAGACTATAGGATCTGGCAGGGCAGCAAAGATCTAGGACAAGGCTATACTATTTTCCTCCGAGAGTGACTGAATATCTTTTGTCATTGCAGTTTGGTTTTGTTTCATGGACCATGGTTAGACTGTGGGGTAGTGAGTCTGGCGACAGTACATTTCTTCTGTTGAGACCTGACAGACAAGCCCCAGAGTATCAGGACTGAAGGAAGCTAAGCTGTCTTTTCTAAGGAAGGAACAGGTCCTAGACTAATCCTCTATGGAGCCTCTGTGTGTGTGTTTGTGTGTGTGTGTGTGTGTGTGTGTGTGTGTGTGTGTGTGTGTGTGTGTGTGTGTGTGTGTGTGTGTGTGTGTGTGTGTGTGTGTGTGTGTGTGTGTGTGTTTGTGTGTGTGTGTGTCAATCTCTGGAATGAGTCTCTAGAGTGAGTCTCTAGAGTGAGTCTGTCTCAATAGACTCCGGCTTGTGTGTGTTTGCGTGCTTGTGTGTGGATTATTCCCAATTCCAGGGCTTTGATTTCTAACGTTCTAAAGCTAGGGGAACCTCCAAAGACCTCTGCTTTCTCTCCGGGACAAGCAGCCAGCCCTAAACACTGATCTGAAGTCCGTCAAACATTTTTCTTATAATGGTAAACGATAGGATTCAGGGAGGGTAAACTGATCCCATATCTGTGCCAACCAGTCAAACAGAGCTGTCCCACTATAGCAGACCCAGGGATCATCAACTAGATTCAGCCGCTGGCAGATTTCTTTCTTGGGCAGATGGTCAGGGGGCCGTAATGTAATTACAAGTCAATTGTAGACTGCAGATTGACCGCAAGAAGCCAAAACAGATACAACATTTGACAAAAACATAGTAATTTCAAACCTTACTTACATTTGTATACAATCACGTCTACTGTGCATGGGAATATTTACAAACAGATTTTCTAAATGAAAATCCCTTGGAGATGATTTCCAGATGTTTTTACAGTCTTTATGTACAACAATAAAACAAGTTTGCTCAGAAAACTTGGGGGCCAAGTAAAATCACCCATGGGCCAAATTCGTCCCGCGAGCCACCAGTTATGGAACCCTGCAGGGTAGAGTGACTGGGAAGTGATTTACGTCACTGATAGACGAGGGCAATGTGATCAACTTGACACTTTCAAATGACTCCACATCAATCAAATCAAAATGATTGGTCACATACAGATATTTAACAGATGTTCACACATACACACACACATACACACACACACATACACACACACATACACACACACACATACACACACACATACACACACACACACACAATCTGTGCACCTCACTTTGACATTACAATCCCCAAGCCATAGCGCCCCATGAAAATTACTTATGTCATAGCAGGCAGTAAGTAGCGATCCCAAATGACACCCTATTCACTATAAAGTGCACTTCTATTGACCAGAACCCGATGCCATTTGGGACAAAGCCTTTTTCTCAGTCTTTTATCCAACATTTTCTTGCTGAATTCAGAGGTGTGCTCATTCAGAGGTGTGTTCATCCTCGGATGGGGCCACAGTGTCTCCTGACCCCTCCTGTCTCAGCCTCCAGTATTTATGCTGCAGTAGTTTATGTGTCGGGGGGGCTAGGGTCAGTTTGTTATATCTGGAGTACTTCTCCTGTCCTATTCGGTGTCCTGTGTGAATCTAAGTGTGCGTTCTCTAATTCTCTCCTTCTCTCTTTCTTTCTCTCTCTCGGAGGACCTGAGCCATAGGACCATGCCCCAGGACTACCTGACATGATGGCTCCTTGCTGTCCCCAGTCCACCTGGCCGTGCTGCTGCTCCAGTTTCAACTGACCTGAGCCCTAGGACCATGCCCCAGGACTACCTGACATGATGACTCCTTGCTGTCCCCAGTCCACCTGACCGTGCTGCTGCTCCAGTTTCAACTGTTCTGCCTTATTATTATTCGACCATGCTGGTCATTTATGAACATTTGAACATCTTGGCCATGTTCTGTTATAATCTCCACCCAGCACAGCCAGAAGAGGACTGGCCACCCCACATAGCCTGGTTCCTCTCTAGGTTTCTTCCTAGGTTTTGGCCTTTCTAGGGAGTTTTTCCTAGCCACCGTGCTTCTACACCTGCATTGCTTGCTGTTTGTGGTTTTAGGCTGGGTTTCTGTACAGCACTTTGAGATATCAGCTGATGTACGAAGGGCTATATAAATACATTTGATTTGATTTGATTAGTGCATGCGACTGAAAAAATTGAAATGAACAACTCAAATGTCTTATTGGACAAGCCCGGGTAAGTCCCTCCCTGTTTCAGTTAGTTTTCTTCTGTTTGGTTGAACACGACCCAGGTAAACCCACCTCTGACAGACTGCAGCCAGCTTTCTATTCTCTCCATCTCATCCAGGTTTGTGACTCACCATAGTTATACCTGGCTCGTATCAACAATCCTTTCAGCGATGTCCGTCTCTCTTGCCCACCAATGGGAAATGTGTCATTCACAACGGTTAAAGAATCTCTCCACCTTGTAGATAAATGTAAACAAGCCTGGCTTGAAGCAATGACCATACAGTTCCAATCAGAACAAGCACACCAACTCCTACGCCAAAAAGGTCAAGACCTGCGCTCTTCCTACAACACAGTATTCTTTGTTCCAGCCCAGCACTAACACACCTGATTCAACCACCAATTCATTTAATATAGGTGTTTTAGCACTAGGATGCACCCAACCCCATCCCTGCCTCCCCTCTACAGTTAACTTGGAGTTGAGTTTCACATAGGAGAGAGCTAGGACATGACCTTTGACCCAGAGGCTGTATGTGTCTTATTTGAGCTCCAGACAGTCAGGTGGTAAGACAGGCCGACGGACGGACAGATGGAAATGGACAGACGGAGACGGACAGACAGATACAGACAGACAGATACAGACAGACAGATACAGACATACATATACAAACAGACACAGTGCATGCAGACAGACAGAAACAGACATAGGCATCTCTCAGCCTGGGAGTCTGTCATTCCACACGGTGAAGTAGAGTTGTGGCCCGCATTTGCTGTTTTCAAGCCTGCTCTGGTGGGAACAATCCTGGGAGCATTCTGTGTCAGTCAGGAGTGTGTGTGTGTGTGTGTGTGTGTGACTTTCAGCTTTGGAAAAGCAAAACATTCATCCCAAGTATGAAAGCCATGACAGGGGAGGTGGAGTTTGAATTTAGTCCCTTAATGTGTTGAGAATGATTTCTGCTCTCTTTGACTGAATGGGTTACCCTGGGAATCAGTGGTCTTGGATATAAGGCTCTTAAAACTGCAGAGCCAGTAATCTCCATCCAAGTTGGTTTGACTGAAGACCGTGGGGATCTACTCCCTCTAGAGGGCAGTTGTGGTAACACAGGACTGGCACTACAAACAGATGAATGACACAGAAAAGACAATGGCATGATAGTATATCAAATTAAAATAGAACATCAAAAAGATGGCATCCAAAAATGTCACCTTCCTCCCTATATAGTGCAGCGGGGTCCATAGGGCGCAGGGCAACATTACTGCGCTATAGGGGATAGGGTACCCTCTGTTTATAGCCTCATTATTGTTATTGTGTTACTTTGTTCTCTTTAGTTTATTAGGTACTTATTTTCTTAACTCCATTGTTGGTTAAGGGCTTGTCAGTATTTCACGGTAGTAAGGTAAGGTAATACCTGATGTATTCGGCACATTTGATTTGGGACACGTCCCATAGATGTCATCAGATAGCTTGTGAGGATCTCTCAGGATATCCCCTACAGAGCCATGTGAATCTCTATAGTATACGGCTCAGTTCCTGTTAACACAGTGCACCTACTTCAATATGATCTTAACACCTTATAAATGTGTTGGGTTGTATAAATCACATGAACAGGATAGATCTGTTCTGGACCAGGAGAAAGATGTCACACACACACACACACACACACACACACACACACAGAGAGAGAGAGAGAGAGAGACACACACAGTGCTGGTCAAAGACAGGTTTATTGCAGTACATAAAACACACGACACTAGACAATTATTGTTTCAAGTTTCAAGGTCACGTGCACAAGTACAGTGAAATGCCTTTCTTTCGAGCTCTAGTTGGGATGTTCACTATAACATTCCAATCTTTACCTTTTAGAAACCGATCTGTATTACACCTCACAGTGAGTGACTCCTAAAGGTTTTACAGTGCTTCATTAAAACAGTGTAACATTGTTTCATTGTTACGTAAATGTTTCTTCAGCATTCTGAACGACGTAGGATTTTTCCTCTGGCTCACACGTTCTCATACAATCATATGATTCAATACTACATAAAATAAAAGCACTTATAAAATACAGACCATAGTTACTGTATGGGTCAATCAATTAGCCAAATATTGGCATGTTGTTGTTTTTTTAAATCTGAAGAAATGTACATAAAGTACTAAAAAGTGTTGATCGTATTCAATAAAAATGCTTGTGGAAAGAAAGGAAAGGAAAGAGAGGACAGGGAGTAGGAGAGAGAGAGAGAGAGAGAGAGAGAGAGAGGGAGTAGGAGAGAAGGAGAGAGGGAGTAGGAGAGAGAGAGAGCGAGTAGGAGAGCGTGAGAGCGAGTAGGAGAGAGAGAGGGAGTAGGAGAGAGAGAGAGAGAGTAGGAGAGAGGGAGTAGGAGAGAGAGAGAGCGAGTAGGAGAGAGAGAGAGGGAGTAGGAGAGAGAGAGAGAGGGAGTAGGAGAGAGAGAGGGAGTAGGAGAGAGAGAGAGAGAGAGAGTAGGAGAGAGAGAGAGGGAGTAGGAGAGAAGGAGAGAGGGAGTAGGAGAGAAGGAGAGAGGGAGAAGGAGATGGAGAGAGGGAGTAGGAGAGAAGGAGTAGGAGAAAAGGAGAGAGGGAGAAGGAGAGGGGAGTAGGAGAGAGGGAGAAGGAGAGAGGGAGTAGGAGAGAAGGAGTAGGAGAGAAGGAGAGAGGGAGAAGGAGAGGGGGAGTAGGAGAGAGGGAGATAGGGAGTAGGAGAGGGAGAGTAGGAAAGCGGGAGTAGTTAGTGAAGGAGACAGGGAGTAGGAGAGAAAGAAGGAAAGAGGGAGTAGGAGAGAGGGAGTAGGAGAGAATGAGCAGGAGACAGGGAGTAGGAGAGAATGAGAAAGAGAGAGGAAGTAGGAGAGAATGAGAATGACTTGGAGAGACACATAACCTACCCCCCCCCCCCCCCCCCCCCCCCCCCCTCTCTCTCTCTCTCCAAAACACGCGGTCAATATCATCTGGAGGAGTCCATTGTGATATTGCCTCTCATTCATCTCCTGGTTGTCCATAACTAACCCCCATAGCCAGCAGAGGTTGAAATAAACCATGTAGACCGCTAGTGAATGAACACAGCCCATAAACTATAAACCCTTGCCAGGCCTTGATGGATGAAGGGCTCAGGTGAAGCGTCCGTGTGGCACCGTTTTTCTGCAACAATACTGAACTGATTAAATATGATGATGAACAAAAACACAAGGATTTTAGTGTTTTTTGGTTTGGTTATCTGGTCTTTGTCTCATTGCTGTCTGAGGAGGGTTCCATGTGAAACTGTGCCATCATCAACATTGTTTTCCTTGAAGATGAGAGGAGTTTGGACGTGGAAGAAACTACAGGCCAAGAAAAACGCTCTCTTTCTGTGTGTGAAGTATTATTTTTTGCCAGGCTACATTCCAAATTCTAGAGTCATAAATCTTAATCTAAATGTTTGTCTGCTTGCTGTTGTTTTTCCATATGGGATGGAATCTGTTTTGTGTTGTTCCAGCTTCTCCTATGACCTCGATCCCACCACTCCCTGCCTCTGGTGCAGGGCTCTGCCAATCACGACGCGAGCTTGGTCAGTAGACGGTTTTTGATGGGCAGACGTTCTCCGAGAGAGATAAGTGTCTGAAGCAGCCGTTGTTGCCCTCCTTTGTGCCCAGTCCAGAACCGTTGCCGTAACGATAACTGCCCTCCTCTTTTTCCTCTTCAGTCAGACTGCTTTCGTCACCATCCTCCTCATCATCACTTCTTTCATCTCTGGTCATCTGGAGTAGAGAGAGAGAAAGACACAGAGAGACAGATAGAGAGACAGAGAGACAGAGAGAGAGAGAGAGAGAGAAAGAGAGAGAGACAGAGACACAGAGAGACAGAGACACACACAGAGAGACAGAGACAGAGTCAGAGAGACAGAGAGAGAGAGAGAAAGAGAGAGAGAGAGAAAGACACAGAGAGACAGAGACAGACAGAGAGACAGAGACAGAGAGAGAGAGACAGAGAGAGAGACAGAGAGACAGAGAGAGAGAGAGAGAGAGAGAGAGAGAGAGAGAGAGAGAGAGAGAGAGAGAGAGAAAGAGAGAGAGAGACACAGAGACAGAGAGAGAGACAGAGAGAGAGAGAGAGAGAGAGAGAGAGAGAGAGAGAGAGACAGAGAGACACAGAGAGACAGAGAGAGAGACAGAGAGAGAGAGAGAGAGAGAGCGAGAGAGCGCGAGAGAGAGAATGTACTCAGGACATTCATCGAGATATAATGCCACTTTCTACCTCAGAGACCATCATCATCTCTAACACAGTAGTTCCCATAGTTCTCTCTCTAAAGTGATTATTTGTGATCCAAGAAAATAAAACCAGTGTCTCAAGCCAGTACTCTGTCAAAAAAGAAATCAGCTGTGACCAACCATTTGGGAATCACTGCTCCTGCATCACAGTTCTGCGTAGCCCTATATCACTCAGAACAAAACATTCACCTAAAAGTAGCATTGAAACCTGGGGCTGCATGTACTGCGCGTCTCAGAGCAGGAGTGCTGATCAAGGACGAGTTTAGCCTTTCAGATCACAATGAATACGATAACATGGATAGCTGATCCTAGATCAACACATACTCTGAGACGCTACCTACAGCCCTGAGCTATTTCAACTAATGCAGAAACCCAATTGGCCGATCAATCAAAAACACCTGGAGTTTAATCCATGGTAGGTCAGGTCAGTCTTTCAGACTTACCATAACAGACTCTATTCTCTCTCCTTGAGCCGTCTGACCGCTCTGAGCCACATTGTGTTTTCCAGAAATATAATTATGTTCGGCACAATGCTAAATCACCAATAATTATGTCCCAATGGCAACCCACTGTTGCCTTGTGACCTTGTGGGGGTTGAGTAATTGCCTCTGGCACCTTAGCTGTTTTCTGCCGTTGCCGTAGCTGACAGGGATCAAGCACTTTGCCAAGCCCAACACAATTGCACACACACACACACACACACACACACACACACACACACACACACACACACACACACACACACACACACACACACACACACACACACACACACATTTCTAACTGCTCAGTTAGTAAGTCTACATACAGAATGAGAACAATGAAACAATGAAAAACAGGAGCATTGGGTCTTAGGCTAGATTCTAGACCACACTGACAGAGAACAGACACTGGTGTAGCTATCTGACAGAGAACAGACACTGTAGTCATCTGACAGAGAACATACACTGTAGTCATCTGACAGAGAACAGACACTGTAGTCAACTGACAGAGAACAGACACTGTAGTTAACTGACAGAGAACAGACACTGTAGTCACCTGACAGAGAACAGACACTGGTGTTGCTATCTGACAGAGAACAGACACTGTAGTCATCTGACAGAGAACATACACTGTAGTCATCTGACAGAGAACAGACACTGTAGTCAACTGACAGAGAACAGACACTGTAGTTAACTGACAGAGAACAGACACTGTAGTCATCTGACAGAGAACAGACACTGTAGTCAACTGACAGAGACCAGACACTGTAGTCAACTGACAGAGAACAGACACTGTAGTCACCTGACAGAGAACAGACACTGTAGTCATCTGACAGAGAACAGACACTGTAGTCAACTGACAGAGACCAGACACTGTAGTCAACTGACAGAGAACAGACACTGTAGTCATCTGACAGAGAACAGACACTGTAGTCAACTGACAGAGAACAGACACTGGTGTTGCTATCTGACAGAGAACAGACACTGTAGTCAACTGACAGAGAACAGACACTGTAGTCAACTGACAGAGAACAGACACTGTAGTCATCTGACAGACAACAGACACTGTAGTCAACTGACAGAGAACAGACACTGTAGTCATCTGACAGAGAACAGACACTGTAGTCAACTGACAGAGAACAGACACTGGTGTTGCTATCTGACAGAGAACAGACACTGTAGTCATCTGACAGAGAACAGACACTGTAGTCATCTGACAGAGAACAGACACTGTAGTCAACTGACAGAGACCAGACACTGTAGTCAACTGACAGAGAACAGACACTGTAGTCACCTGACAGAGAACAGACACTGTAGTCATCTGACAGAGAACAGACACTGTAGTCATCTGACAGAGACCAGACACTGTAGTCAACTGACAGAGAACAGACACTGTAGTCATCTGACAGAGAACAGACACTGTAGTCAACTGACAGAGAACAGACACTGGTGTTGCTATCTGACAGAGAACAGACACTGTAGTCAACTGACAGAGAACAGACACTGTAGTCAACTGACAGAGAACAGACACTGTAGTCATCTGACAGACAACAGACACTGTAGTCAACTGACAGAGAACAGACACTGTAGTCATCTGACAGAGAACAGACACTGTAGTCAACTGACAGAGAACAGACACTGGTGTTGCTATCTGACAGAGAACAGACACTGTAGTCATCTGACAGAGAACAGACACTGTAGTCATCTGACAGAGAACAGACACTGTAGTCATCTGACAGAGAACAGACACTGGTGTAGTCATCTGACAGAGAACAGACACTGTAGTCATCTGACAGAGAACAGACACTGTAGTCATCTGACAGAGAACAGACACTGTAGTCAACTGACAGAGAACAGACACTGTAGTCATCTGACAGAGAACAGACACTGTAGTCATCTGACAGAGAACAGACAGTGGTGTAGCTGTCTGCACCACAGCACCAATCAGAAGCTACTGACCCATAACACCACATGGACGTCAATGCAGAAGGGCTGAGGTCTCTGTTACCCTCCACTCACATCAGACAGCACTGACTTTCAGAGACCACCTGTTGGCTATGCATGATCTAGTCAGGTCAGTCAAGCAGCTGTAGGTTGGGGCTCTATGTGTGTTTAGAGCAATGTTTCCCAGAACTCTCCTATAGTAGGATCCACTTACATCTAACATTTAACATTTTAGTCATTCAGCAACTTTAGTGCATTCATCTTCACATAGCTGGGTGAGACAACCACATATCAAATCAAAATCTAATCACCTTTTATTGGTTGAGTAAACATATTTTGCAGATGTTATTAGGGGTGTAGTGAAATGCTTATGTTCCTAGCTCCAGCTGTACAGTACTAGTACACCTGTTTCATCTGGTCAACTCATCATCAACCTCTGGTCAACCCTTCATCATCCTCTGGTCAACCCCTCATCAACCTCTCTGGTCAACCCATCATCAACCTCTCTGGTCAACCCATCATCAACCTCTGGTCAACCCTTCATCATCCTCTGGTCAACCCCTCATCAACCTCTCTGGTCAACCCATCATCAACCTCTCTGGTCAACTCATCATCAACCTCTGGTCAACCCTTCATCATCCTCTGGTCAACCCCTCATCAACCTCTCTGGTCAACCCATCATCAACCTCTCTGGTCAACCCATCATCAACCTCTGGTCAACCCTTCATCATCCTCTGGTCAACCCCTCATCAACCTCTCTGGTCAACCCCTCATCAACCTCTCTGGTCAACCCATCATCAACCTCTCTGGTCAACCCATCATCAACCTCTGGTCAACCCTTCATCAACCTCTGGTTAACCCTTCATCAACCTCTGGTCAACCCTTCATCAATCTCTGGTCAACCCTTCATCAACCTCTGGTCAACCCCTCATCAACCTCTGGTCAACCCCTCATCAACCTCTGGTCGACCCCTCATCAACCTCTCTGGTCAACCCATCATCAACCTCTGATCAACCCATCATCAACCTCTGGTCAACTCATCATCAAGTTGGTATTCTGTCAGTTTGTACCATCACAGTCGTAGCAAGATCATGTTCTGTCAAGTCAGTGCTAGTAGGAAAATACTTTTAAATACTTGATTCATTTAAGGTACTATTTGAAGAGGTAGGGTTTCATGTGTTTTCAGAAGATAGCCAGGGACTCTGCTGTCTTAGCTTCAGGCGGAGGCTGGTTCCACCTTTGGGGTGCCAGGAGAGAGAAGAGCATTGACTAGGCTGAGTGGTAGCTGACATCCCCCCCCCCCCCCCCCCCCCCCCCCCCCCCCCAAGCACACCTAATTCCAACTAATCAAGAACATGATGATTAGTTTCCCAGATGAAACAGGTATGCTAGTACTGGGGTAGATCAGTGGAAGACCACCTGTTGATGGAAGTAGAACGGCTGGGGGACTCAGAGAGCGGTTTGGGGACCACTGGTTTGAGTGTCAGACTGGTATGATTCAGGCCTGCTTGATGGCTGTCATAAAGGGAATGGGTGTAGAGTGGAAAAGAAAGAGTGAAATAAACCACTGCCAAAAAGATGACTCACTTTGCCGAAGAGGAACTTCTTGACCATGCGCAGGATGAGGTAGGCCCAGAAAATGTGCAGGAACAGGAGGACCACCAGCATGACGTTGAAGAAGTAGTAACCAAAGAACGGGGGGTACTGGAGTGTGGGGTACACCCACGTACAGTGGATCAGCCTGGAATGATGTAACCAATACAGACAATGATGCTGATGATGGTAATGCATTTTATTTGCAAGATACTTTTTCACAAACCCGAAGTGCTAAAATATACATTTATATGATACAGACTACTAGATATGATAAGCTCTGTTAAACATTTAAACTTGTACTGGGTGGTGTTCAGTGTGCATGGAGCGTGAGAAAACAACGTGAAGCAGAGGCGGTATAACCAGTAAGAATTCAATAGGATTATTTTTCCTATTTAAAAATGTTTTTGCTTTTCATGCCTCCTAAACACAAGCCTTTGTGAAGGAAATGAATGGCTACTCTTTGCTTTATAGGGGTTTTTCATTATTGAAATAAGTAGGTAAATACTATGTAACTATCTGTACAAAAATGATAGCTAAGAAATCTGCTATTCTGTCAATTGGTAAGTAATGTCCATGAGAGAAAGGGGACATTGTTCAGCTTTTCAGCTTTCGTGCTCATTCAATGCCGTCCAATTCAGGAAAGATTAACCAGTTGCGGAAACATTGGGTTGTATTCAACAGGCACCAGACTGAAACAGGAAGGAAAACCTGAGCCTGACCAAACAGAAACATTGGGTCGTATTCAACAGGCACCAGACTGAAACAGGAAGGGGAAACCTGAGCCTGACCAAACAGAAACATTGGGTCGTATTCAATAGGCACCAGACTGAAACAGGAAGAGAAACCTGAGCCTGACCAAACAGAAACATTGGGTCGTATTCAACAGGCACCAGACTGAAACAGGAAGGGGAAACCTGAGCCTGACCAAACAGAAACATTGGGTCGTATTCAATAGGCACCAGACTGAAACAGGAAGGGAAACCTGAGCCTGACCAAACAGAAACATTGGGTCGTATTCAACAGGCACCAGACTGAAACAGGAAGGGGAAACCTGAGCCTGACCAAACAGAAACATTGGGTCGTATTCAATAGGCACCAGACTGAAACAGGAAGGGGAAACCTGAGCCTGACCAAACAGAAACATTGGGTCGTATTCAATAGGCACCAGACTGAAACAGGAAGGAAAACCTGAGCCTGACCAAACAGAAACATTGGGTCATATTCAATAGGCACCAGACTGAAACAGGAAGGGGAAACCTGAGCCTGACCAAACAGAAACATTGGGTCGTATTCAACAGGCACCAGACTGAAACAGGAAGGGGAAACCTGAGCCTGACCAAACAGAAACATTGGGTCGTATTCTAGAGACACCAGACTGAAACAGGAAGGAAAACCTGAGCCTGACCAAACAGAAACATTGGGTCGTATTCAATAGGCACCAGACTGAAACAGGAAGGGGAAACATGAGCCTGACCAAACAGAAACATTCGTTTTCATTTTTGGGGCTGACTACAGAGCTGGAAAAATATAGAATTCAAATATGTGGGGGGAAAAAGGAAACGTTTGTTTTCGCTTTCAGTTGCATAACCTTTTTCTACGGTGTGCACTAATGAACCCGACCCTGGTTTACTTTCTCTGCAGAGAACAGAACATGATGTTTTGTACTTTTGCAAAGTTCAACGTCTCTTTGTTTGGCCTTTCAGAGTGAAATGAGATGGTTGATTGTTTCTCACAGGAGAGGTAGACAGAACATAATTCAATAAATATTGGCTTCTGTATCACTGAGCGCTCATGAGACAAAGACTTTCCCTGACAATCACTCCTCCTGTGTGCCAACTGGTGAACATACAATAGAGAGAGAGAGACACACACACACACACACACACGCGCACACACACACGCGCACACACACACACACACACACACACACGCGCACGCACACACACGCGCACACACGCACACACACACACGCGCACACACACACACACACGCACACACGCGCACGCACACACACGCGCACGCACACACACACACAGCTAGGGTTCGTCAGTTGCCTTACCAGAATGGGAAGATGATCAGTCGGGTTACCATGAACACAATGGCAAACACCACAAAGAGACTGTTGCAGGTTCTCTCCCATTTGGCATAGTTAAACAACTTGGCAGACTGGGGTAGGAGAGAGAAGAGAAAAAACACACAGTGAGTCTCCCCTCTACCAGAAACACATGGCACAGCTCACTCTATGGGGTGTTCTATATGCACCCGTTTCTCTTCAGTGCACTACTGTTAACATGAGCCCTATATTTACCAGTGGGCCATTTGGGACGTAACTGTTGCTCTGGATAAAAGTGTCTGCCACTCTTGGCCTCCCGAGTGGCTCAGTGGTCTAAGGCACGGCATCGCAGTGCTAGCTGTGCCACCAGAGATTTTGGGTTCGGGTCCAGGCTCTGTCGCAGCCGGCCGCGAACCGGGAGACCCATGGGTCGGCGCACAATTGGCCCTGCGTCGTGCGGGTTAGGGGAGAACTAGAGTGCCAATTGGGATGAAGGCATAGTTAGAGGGGAGACCAGAGGCACTAGCAACTCCTGTGGCGGGCTGGGCGCAGCGCACGCTGACACGGTGGCCAGGTGTACAGTGTTCCTCCGACACATTGGTGCGGCTGGCTTCCGGGTGAATGTTCATTGTGTCAAGAAGCAGTGTGGCTTGGTTGGGTTGTGTTTAGGTGGACGCATGGCTCTCGACCTTCACCTCTCCCGAGTCCATACGGGAGTTTCAGTGATGAGACAAGACTTTATCTACCAATTGGATACCACAAAATTCGTGAGATAAAGGGGTAAAATAAAAATATATAAATAAAAAAGTGTCTGCCACACACACACAGAACACACCACACACTACACACCACACACTACACACCACACAGAACACACCACACACTACACACCACACATAACACACCACACAGAACACACCACACACTACACACCACACATAACACACCACACACTACACACCACACATAACACACCACACAGAACACACCACACACTACACACCACACACTACACACCACACATAACACACCACACAGAACACACCACACACCACACACTACACACCACATATAACACACCACACAGAACACACCACACACCACACCACACACCACACAGAACACACCACACACCACACCACACACACACAGAACACACCACACACTACACACCACACACTACACACCACACATAACACACCACACAGAACACACCACACACCACACCACACACACACAGAACACACCACACACTACACACCACACATAACACACCACACAGAACACACCACACACTACACACCACACATAACACACCACACAGAACACACCACACACACACAGAACACACCACACACCACACCACACACACACAGAACACACCACACACTACACACCACACACTACACACCACACATAACACACCACACAGAACACACCACACACCACACCACACACACACAGAACACACCACACACTACACACCACACATAACACACCACACAGAACACACCACACACTACACACCACACATAACACACCACACAGAACACACCACACACCACACCACACACACACAGAACACACCACACACCACACCACACACACACAGAACACACCACACACTACACACCACACACTACACACCACACATAACACACCACACAGAACACACCACACACCACACCACACACACACAGAACACACCACACACTACACACCACACATAACACACCACACAGAACACACCACACACCACACCACACACCACACAGAACACACCACACACAGACACTCCACATGGTAGCAGACCTCTAGCAGGACGTCGGAGGCATCGTGGATGAGCATCACCAGGGTTCCTATACGGATGTAGTTGACACACCAAGAGAAGGACAGCAGCGTCAGGGTGGCCAAATGGTGGATGATCTGTTCCTTAAAGTCCTAGAGGAGACAACACAACAAACATCTTCACCTGTCCCTGTGGCTTCTGTTGCTACTGTTGTTATTCTACTACATGTCCTCAAAATCACTTGATAGTGTAACATGCATAACTAAGCAGGCAGATGGACAATGTTAGGCAGGTTGGAACAACTAATATAGTGGAAAAGATCATTAACTGTAATTGCTTATGAGTAGCCAACTGCAATTTACTTTGATAAAAATGTCTCATACTTTCTACTTTTCATCTCCATAAGATATTTAATGCGCTGGCCTGTCAGAGGTGGCAGGCAGGCCACTATCTAATTAGGACTGCAGTGGGTAACTAATGTGAGAAAGCAGAGCTTCTCAGTTAAACGGGTCAGAGAGTGGAAGATAATGCAGCTATATGGTAAAGAAAGCAGAGCTTGAGAAAAGCCCATAGGGGCTGGCAGGGACTGGGATCCCCGACTCTCACCTTCCTCTTGACATCAAAAGTGACTCTGAAGAGAAGCGAACCATAGAAGCTCATCTCCAGGATGTAGTACCAGTACTGAGAATCCAGCATAGTCTATAGAGAGAGAGAGAGAGAGAGAGAGAGAGAGAGAGAGAGAGAGAGAGAGAGAGAGGTGTGTAGAGAGAGAGAGAGAGAGAGAGAGACAGAGAGAGAGAGAGGTGTGTAGAGAGAGAGAGAGAGAGAGAGAGAGAGAGAGAGAGAGAGAGAGAGAGAGAGAAACACCAGTAACAGGTAACATAATCTTACAGTGCCATGAATGAATCACATTCCAACAGAACAGACTCAAAACAAAGAGCTCTCCAAATCCCTTCTCCTATGCCTGAGTGTTTGCGTCTGAAATGGCACCACCGTATTCCCTATACAGTGCAAAGGCCTCTGTTCAAAAGTAGTGCACTAAATAGGGAGCCATTTAGAACGGAGACAGTGTCTCTAGCTGGGACAAAGAAATCAGGGGCTGTGTAGCCATCGAGCATCTTAGAGTAGAGTGATGATTTAAGATCAGTTTTGACTTTTAGATCACAATGAATAAGACAACATGGACAGGTGACAACTGGTCATAGATCAGCAGATCCTACTTAGAGTCCCCTGTTTCAAGGACAGTTTTTTCCATCTACGTAACATTGCAAAAAATCTGAAACTTTCTGTCCAAAAATGATGCCAAAAAATGAATCTATGCTTTTGTCACTTCTAGGTTAGACTACTGCAATGCTCTCCTTTCCAGCTACCCGGATAAAGCACTAAATAAACTTCAGTTAGTGCTAAAACACAGCTGCTGGAATCTTGAATAGAACCCAAAAATTTGATCATATTACTCCAGTGCTAGCCTCTCTACACTGTCTTCCTGTTAAGGCAAGGGCTGATTTCAAGGTTTTACTGCTAACCTACAAAGCATTACATGGGCTTGCTCCTACCTATCTTTCTGATTTGGTCCTGCCATACATACCTACACGTGTGCTACAGTCACAAGACCCCTCGGGTTCGTGCTGGGGGGAGATATTTGTGGGCTATACTCTGCCTTTTCTCAGTAGTAAGTTGGTGGTTGAAGATATCCCTCTAGTGGTGTGGGGGCTGTGCTTTGGCAAAATGGGTGGGGTTATATCCTGCTTGCTTGGCCCTGTCCGGAGGTATAGTCGGATGGGCCCACAGTGTCTCCCGTCCCCTCATGTCTCAGCCGCCAGTAATTATGCTGCAGTAGTTTGTGTCGGGGGGCTAGGGTCAGTCTGTTATATCTGCAGTATTTCTCCTGTCTTATCCGGTGTCTTGTGTGAATTTAAGTATGCTCCCTCTAATTCTCTCTCTCTCTTTCTCTTTCTCTCGGAGGACCTGAGCCCTAGGACCATGCCTCAGGACTACCTGGCCTGATGACTCCTTGCTGTCCCCAGTCCACTTGGTCGTACTGCTGCTCCAGTTTCAACTGTTCTGCCTGCGGCTATGGAAACCTGATCTGTTCACCGGACGTGCTACCTTGTCCAGGATCTGCTGTTTTCGTACCGCACCTGCTGTCTCTATCTCTGAATGCTCGGCTATGAAAAGCCAACTGAGCCAACTGTTGCACCCTCTACAACCACTGTGATTATTATTATTTGACCATGCTGGTCATCTATGAACGTTTGAACATCTTGGCCATGTTCTGTTAAAATCTCCACCCGGCACCCGACTGGTCACGCCTCAGAGCCTGGTTCCTCTCTAGGTTTCTTCCTAGGTTATGACCTTTCTAGGGAGTTTTTCCTAGCCACTGTGCTTCTACACCTGCATTGCTTGCTGTTTGGGGTTTTGGCCTGGGTTTCTGTACAGCACTTTGTGACATCGGCTGATGTAAAAAGGGCTTTATAAATACATTTGATTCATTGAATTTGATTGATACATACGGCACCAGAGCTACATGGTGTTTTACACTACGCTACAGTTGGTATTTACTTAGCAACTACATGGTTAAAATTGCAATTGCATAATAATTAGTCTATCTAATACCACTTTTTATTTTTGGGGATTCATCAAAATTAGCCCTACTAAGTAGGCCAACAAGTTGGATACCAAGTAGTTACCAACTGTGTTGAATTCTTTGTTGCAAATACGATCACATAAAACACATCCAAAATCTCTCAAACAAACTATGCCTTCATCCCAATTGGCACTCTAGTCCTGATGTAGTGCACTCTGTTTGACCAGGGCCAATAGGAGGCGCCATCTGGAACGTGACCTGCTTTAAACCCCAGGCAACATTGTTAGGTGTGGAGCCTGATCAAACATAATCCTATTGTCTCCGTTCCAGTTTGGGTGACATCATCATTCCTTTGATTAGGACCTGGCACCCAGTAAAGACTGAACAGCAGTCTAAGCCACACATTCCCCCACTTGTTAAAGATACATTTACAAACAGTGTCACTACTAAATATGGACCTGTGTGTTTTGGACCTGAGATTCAGTATTATCAACTAGCTTTATATGTTTTATGTGTGAGTCAGAAATCTGGACATGGTTAGAAAACGTCAGCCAAGCTGCGCCTGTTCAAGTATGATATGTTGTTTTTCTTCCTGGTTGGTTATACTAGTGTGGAGACACGTGAGAAGAGTAAGGGGAGTGAGAGCTCTTCAAAATCCCCCTGGTAAATGACTAGTAGTGCTGAGCGATTAGCCAAAAAAATGTAACAACTAATTGGTCAACGTCAGTTCAATTATTAGATTTTTTTCTGTGAGGTCAATGTGCAGTTTCTCTAGAGAGAAATCAGATCAAGCCTGAACTGTGTGATGTAGTAGGGCGGTCACTACCATCATGGCACTGTTATTCACTGTTTTATTCTGTGTTGTTTCAGCATTCAATCCACATAATGCATACAGAAACCAAAAATCCTGATCATTTTATTAATAATCGAACTGACCTCAAAAAGCACTAATTGCTCAGTACTAGAAAACACACACACACACACACACACACACACACACACACACACACACACTATTCGCACACACACATACACACCTGTTTTGGAAATCCATTCCACACTTCCCACGTATCATAAAACCATTCTTTCTGAAATACAAAACAAAAGGAGAAACATGCAGTGAAATCTTTAAAGAACATCACAGGCCAATCTCATCATGATGCTTTCAATTTCAACTGGCATTGCCCTCGAGGCCTTCAGACACTTGCTGAAGCCATCACTGTCAAATTCCCATAGAGCTCATCTCTCTGTCCTCTCCTCCCCTCTTCCCCTTATCCCCTTCCCCTTATCTCCCCCTTATCCGCCCCTCCCCTCCTTCACTTCAGGACAGAAGGACTGAAAAGAAGTTCTCCATTTCAGCTCAACTCAGATAATATTTTTATTCCATTTTGACCTTCTCCCTGCTTTTACCCGGGACAACCTGTTAAAGTTCTACTTTGAGGATGTTAATTTCATGTGTATAACATATCATAAAGTGTTAGGAATTTGTTTTTGGTGTGTGTTTTGGTGGTACTGAATGTAACAGAGTTAAGACACAGTAACCTCACTCCACATCTTGAAATCTCTTCACACGCACTGAATTGCTATCTTGTAAAGACTTGTGTTTGTGAAGCAGAGGATCACTAGAGTCACTACTCACATCATACAGGGACACAACTCCTCCAATTAACGCCAACAGATAGAACACAAACCTCCAACTGCAAAACAGAGACAGAGACCGAGACAGACAAGGGGCAATAATATCAGAAGAAGAAAAACACTACTGAGTGAAAGGTGAACATGTGGAATAAGCACACTCTCACACACAACACACAGTTTTACCTAGCCTCTCTGAACTTCTTCAGTACTCCGGGACGATCCTGGTTTCTTCTCTTTCTGAACCAGCGCTCCACCTGCCTAACGCACCAGCCGCTCTTCTTAGACAGACCATCTATAACTGCCTGGGAGGGAGGGAGGCAGGCAGACAGACAGACACAGTTCAGAACCAAGTGTGTTTGATTAGCGCCAGCGGCCAGCTAAACAGGACTACTAACCCTTATGCTAAGTTGACTTCAATACATTGGGGTAAATCAGATGTCACCAAAATCACTTTATTAGGGCAAATTTGTCCCCACTAGCTGGCTACTTGTTTCATTTCGCTGGCTACTTGTTTCATTTCGCTGGCTACTTGAGATTTCGGTAAGACACTGGACCATGAGCAAAATAACCATCAGGGTATTTAGATCTGAGAGAGAGGTCTCGTGGTGTGAGGTTTCAATAATCCCTTCAAAGACTGTCAGGACCGTCTGATGATATACACACATCAGGAGGCTCACACACACACGCACGCAGATGCACACAGATGTGTGGAAATTCACACACACGAGCACACATAGCCACACAAATGTTTGTGCGTACACACACAAGCGCATATAGATGCATTGACACAAAGACTTACACATACGCTCGTGCACACACACCTCATGTGGAGAGATGGGTAAAGGGCGAAAGTCATGTGGATAAACATTAACATCCCTCATGACCACATGGTGAGTCATGGACCAAAACATTTGGCCTGGAGCGCAGTATCTGCATTAGAGGTACACGATCACAGATCTGAACAGCAGATATACTGTATGATAGTACCCCTGTCTGAGCCAGAATGGCCCACAGGGCTGGAACCCATCCCCTATACCTGTAGCCTGAGGCAGCTGGACATGATACAAGTACACCCCCTGGACAGGTGAATTAACTTGAATCCAACCAAATGTACTTGAATTTCTATCGCAGTGCCGTATGCTACAATCCAGCTCCTTAATGCTGTCTCCCTAGCAGAGCAGCGCCAGGAGATATTTGTTGTCTTTGGTATGACTAGACCAGGGATCAAACCCCCAACCTTCCAATCACAGGGCTGACACTCTAATCACATGGCCAATGAGTTGGTCAGAGCATCAGCATCCTCCAACCAGGATTTCAGGAGTGTCAGATAGGCAGGGTGCCAGATACGCAGGGTTTGACCAGAGTGACAGATACGCAGGGTTTTGGCAGGCTGCCAGATGGGCAGGGTTTGACCAGAGTGACAGATACGCAGGGTTTTGGCAGGCTGCCAGATGGGCAGGGTTTGACCAGAGTGACAGATACGCAGGGTTTGACTAGAGTGACAGATACGCAGGGTTTGACCAGAGTGACAGATACGCAGGGTTTTGGCAGGGTGCCAGATGGGCAGGGTTTGACCAGAGTGACAGATACGCAGGGTTTGACCATAGTGACAGATACGCAGGGTTTTGGCAGGGTGACAGATGGGCAGGGTTTGACCATAGTGACAGATGGGCAGGGTTTGACTAGAGTGACAGATGGGCAGGGTTTGACTAGAGTGACAGATGGGCAGGGTTTGACCATAGTGACAGATGGGCAGGGTTTGACCATAGTGACAGATGGGCAGGGTTTGACCATAGTGCCAGATGGCAGGGTTTGACCATAGTGACAGATGGCAGGGTTTGACTAGAGTGACAGATGGGCAGGGTTTGACCAGAGTGCCAGATGGCAGGGTTTGACCATAGTGACAGATGGGCAGGGTTTGACTAGAGTGACAGATGGGCAGGGTTTGACTAGAGTGACAGATGGGCAGGGTTTGACCATAGTGACAGATGGGCAGGGTTTGACCATAGTGACAGATGGGCAGGGTTTGACTAGAGTGCCAGATGGGCAGGGTTTGACCATAGTGACAGATGGGCAGGGTTTGACTAGAGTGCCAGATGGGCAGGGTTTGACTAGAGTGACAGATGGGCAGGGTTTGACCATAGTGACAGATGGGCAGGGTTTGACTAGAGTGCCAGATGGGCAGGGTTTGACTAGAGTGACAGATGGGCAGGGTTTGACTAGAGTGACAGATGGGCAGGGTTTGACTAGAGTGACAGATGGGCAGGGTTTGACCATAGTGACAGATGGGCAGGGTTTGACCAGAGTGACAGATGGGCAGGGTTTGACTAGAGTGACAGATGGGCAGGGTTTGACCAGAGTGACAGATGGGCAGGGTTTGACTAGAGTGACAGATGGGCAGGGTTTGACTAGAGTGACAGATGGGCAGGGTTTGACCAGAGTGACAGATGGGCAGGGTTTGACTAGAGTGACAGATGGGCAGGGTTTGACCATAGTGACAGATGGGCAGGGTTTGACCATAGTGACAGATGGGCAGGGTTTGACCAGAGTGACAGATGGGCAGGGTTTGACCAGAGTGCCAGATGGCAGGGTTTGACTAGAGTGACAGATGGGCAGGGTTTGACCAGAGTGCCAGATGGCAGGGTTTGACCATAGTGACAGATGGGCAGGGTTTGACTAGAGTGACAGATGGGCAGGGTTTGACTAGAGTGCCAGATGGGCAGGGTTTGACTAGAGTGACAGATGGGAAGGGTTTGACCAGAGTGACAGATGGGCAGGGTTTGACCATAGTGACAGATGGGCAGGGTTTGACTAGAGTGCCAGATGGGCAGGGTTTGACTAGAGTGACAGATGGGCAGGGTTTGACCATAGTGACAGATGGGCAGGGTTTGACTAGAGTGACAGATGGGCAGGGTTTGACTAGAGTGACAGATGGGCAGGGTTTGACCATAGTGACAGATGGGCAGGGTTTGACCATAGTGACAGATGGGCAGGGTTTGACCAGAGTGACAGATGGGAAGGGTTTGACCATAGTGACAGATGGGCAGGGTTTGACTAGAGTGACAGATGGGCAGGGTTTGACTAGAGTGACAGATGGGCAGGGTTTGACTAGAGTGACAGATGGGCAGGGTTTGACCATAGTGACAGATGGGCAGGGTTTGACCATAGTGACAGATGGGCAGGGTTTGACCATAGTGACAGATGGGCAGGGTTTGACCAGAGTGACAGATGGGCAGGGTTTGACCATAGTGACAGATACGCAGGGTTTTGGCAGGGTGACAGATGGGCAGGGTTTGACCATAGTGACAGATGGGCAGGGTTTGACTAGAGTGACAGATGGGCAGGGTTTGACCATAGTGACAGATGGGCAGGGTTTGACTAGAGTGACAGATGGGCAGGGTTTGACCATAGTGACAGATACGCAGGGTTTGACTAGAGTGCCAGATGGGCAGGGTTTGACCAGAGTGACAGATGGGCAGGGTTTGACTAGAGTGCCAGATGGGCAGGGTTTGACCAGAGTGACAGATGGGCAGGATTTGTACTATTCATTAGAATGTGTATGATCTCATAGTGCAATGACGTTTGATATTGACACTAATAATTAGGTCTATATGTAAAAGGTGTAAGTGTGATTTCTAATGTGTAGGGTTAATACCTGGCCAGGGTTTCTGGAGTGAGAGAGATAGTAGAGTTCGAGGATGGGGTTGTCTGGTACTCTCAGTCTGGCCTTCTCCCGGATCCCCACTGAGGCTGCTAGTGGCGTGGCTATCAACCTGGGGGACAACATACAGACGCAGTCAAATATATTGGACTTTACAATGAGGCAGAATGTTCCGATTTTTTCATTTTCAAAACTGGTAGAATTTTTACCTTGTAGGCACATGCAAGTTACCACAGGTGAGATTAACTACACGGCAAACGAGAATCATTGCCTCCAACTAAATTAACTTGAATAAACACACAGATGCACACACGTACAAACACAGTAGCAAAGCAGGCTAAATTGTAACTTAACATCTACTTCCCTGTAGCAACCTATAAAAGGGGCTTTTTTTGTTCAGCGAGCTCTCCTTTCAAACTGGTATCTGATGAGTAGGAATTCTATGGTGTAGGGAGACAGTGAGGTAGAGGTTTGAACTAAACATGGTTTAGTAGTATATAAACAGCACAGAGTATGAGCCGGTTCTCTGGACACAGCATTGTCCTGGACTAGAAACCATTTCAATGGAAAATCTCCATTCAACAAAATATAATATATTACAGTGATGTGAACAAGTATTTGCTAATTTTCTCTACTTTCACATATTGTTTATACTGAATGTTACCAGATATTCAACCAAATCTTAATATTAGATGAAGGAACCCGAGTGAACAAATAACACAACAATGACATACTTATTTCATAAACAAAGTGCAACACCCAATGCCCTGTGTGAAAAAGTAAGGCCCCCTTAGACTCAATAACTGGTTGTGCCACTTTTAGCTGCAATGTGTGGCAGGTAGCCTAGTGGTTAGAGCATTGGGCCAGTAACTTAAAGGCTGCTGGTACGAATCCACAAGCCGACAAGGCTCTGTCAACGTGCCCTTGAGCAAGGCACTCAAACCTAATAGACCCATGACGTCCAAAAAGTGATACTTTTGACTCATCTGTCCATAGAGCATTCTTCCAAGAGTCTTGATGATCATCCAGGTGTTTCCAGGTGCTTTTTGGCAAACTTGAGTCAACTGGTTAGATGAGATGGGTCCCATTATGTCTGGAGAAAACCAAACACTGCATTCCACAGTAAGAACCTCATACCAACTGTAAAGCATGGTGTTGGTAGTGTGATGGTTTGGGGATGCTTTGCTGCCTCACGAATCAGTTATCTCGACGACTTGCCTTAATAGAAGAAGCCATGAACTCTGCTCTGTATCACAGAATTCTACAGAAGAATGTCAGGCCATCCGTCTGTGAGCTGAAACTGAAGCACAGCTGGGTCATGCTGCAAGACAATGATCCAAAACACACAATCAAGTTTACATGAAAATGGCTAAAAAGCTACACATTTGAAGTTTTGGAATGGCCTGGCCAAAGTCCAGACCTAATCCCAATCGAGATGCTGTGGCAGGACTTGAAACGAGCAGTTCATGCTTGAAAACCCACAAATGTCGCTGAGTTAAAGCAGTCCTGCATGCAAGAGTGGGACAAAATTCCTCCACAGCGATGTGAGAGACTGATCAACAACTACAGGAAGTGTTTGCTTGCAGTCATCGCAGATAAAGGTGGCACAACCAGTATATTGAGTGCAAGGGGGAAATTACTCTTTTCACACAGGAGAATTGGGTGTTGGATAACTTTGTTAATTAAATAAATAAAATAAGAATCCATTTTCTTTGTGCTATTTGTAAACTCAGGTTGCCTTTATCTAAAATTAGGTTTTGGTTGAAGATCTGATAACATTCAGTATCAAAAATCAGAAAGGAGGCAAATACTTTTTCACTACACTGTACATGACATTTAGCAGACTTTTATCCAAAGACACATGCAGTCAAGTGAGCATACATTTTAGGTATGGCTGGTCCCGGGAATTAAACCCTCAATCCTGGCAATGCAAGCGCCATGCTCTACTAACTGAGCCAGGACTACAGGAGAACATGTTTCTTAGTCAAGGCTTAATCTTTGTCTGGGAAACTGCCCCTATATGTTCAGCAAGCTCACCTTTCGAACAGGTATCTGACCAGTAGGAAGCCTATGGCGTAAGGCAACGTCACATAGAGGTCAGAGGCTTTGGCGTAGACACGCCCATCTCTGTCCTCTAGGTCCGCCCAGGTCAGGTTGACTGGCAGCCAGAAGCGGTCCCACCAGATCCACTCATATAGGGTGTCAATCATCCTAACGACACAGGGGTGGAAGAGGAGGGTTATGTTAGAAAACACATGTCAATAGGTATCACGTTATCGAACAGAGGAGGCTGGTGAGGAGAGGACAGCTCATAGTAATGGCTGAAATGGTGTGAATGGAATGCTTACAAAAACATGGAACAAGTGTTTGATACCATTCCATTTATTCCGTTCCAGCCATACTAAGCTCTCGTCTTCCGATTTAACGTGCCACCAGCCACCACTGTTATCAAGTGAGGCCTGATGAAGACCTAAAGTAAAGTGGAAACAATGTCGCCAATAAACCACATGGGAGCAAGATTGCAGTGTGCAGAGTCTCTTTCAATCATTTGCTGAATAGATGTTTTTTATATCCAGCACCTCAAAGACATTGTTTACATTGTTTGCAAACATTGTACCATCTAAACCGCTGTGAAATATATTTTCAACAACCAAAAAACATTGTATTTTCAGCAGTTTGAACCTGGGGTACGAAAGGCTAAGTAAAAAAACGCGAAAAGGAAACTTAAAGAGGGGAAGCATAGAAATAGTATACATGGAAATGCTTCAATGACAATGACAGATCTATAACTCCCATCTATATCTGAATTCTGTCAGGTTGAGCACAAAGCTATAGAATGACAGATCTATAACTCCCATCTATATCTGAATTCTGTCAGGTTGAGCACAAAGCTATAGAATGACAGATCTATAACTCCCATCTATATCTGAATTCTGTCAGGTTGAGCACAAAGCTATAGAATGCAGCTTTAACCATGTGTTTGAAGTAATACAGTTTGTTTACAAGTACACTGTTTACAAACAACAGAGTAAAACAAACAAACTAATATTTTGTGTTCTGATGGGGTTAGGCAATTGAACTAAGCTGATAAGGCACCTATAAAAGTTAGATTCTTCAAGAAACAATCTGTATATACCGTTAATTTATAAGTCCCAAATCGCAGATTGACCCTTAAAGATGGAATCTGCAGTAGAGGAAACAGAGCCACTGTCCGCCCCATGGCTGCTGTTATTGTGTGTTTTGTTAAAGAAGGTGAAGAGTGTAGCAAAGTCAAATTGCAGTACACCATTCTGCTGTTCTATTCTATTCTGTTCTATTCTATGCTGTTCTGTGCAATGATGTCCAAGAGAAAAACAAATGTTGGTGTTTGTTCTAATCTGGCAGACTGACATGGCAGTTGAACCAATAGGATTACAGTTAAGGGGTTGAACTTAGAATTGGGTAAAGTTTGCATTTGCATGTACTTTATTTATTAACCAAGAATTGATCATGACATGTTGTTCATAAATCACTAGTTCCGGATTTCAAGAGTGCATTCATTCACTATCAGTCAGATTTGATGCCATTTTACAAATGAGTTGATGAGTTCGTTGGACACCAGTGCTGTAGGTCGTGTAGATAGTGTGGGTGTGTATAACCTAGGTCACTCCAGTCAAGTGCACATGAGTTGATGAGTTCGTTGGACACCAGTGCTGTAGGTCGTGTAGATAGTGTGGGTGTGTATAACCTAGGTCACTCCAGTCAAGTGCACATGAGTTGATGAGTTCGTTGGACACCAGTGCTATAGGTCGTGTAGATAGTGTGGGTGTGTATAACCTAGGTCACTCCAGTCAAGTGCACATGAGTTGATGAGTTCGTTGGACACCAGTGCTGTAGGTCGTGTAGATAGTGTGGGTGTGTATTACCTAGGTCACTCCAGTCAAGTGCACATGAGTTGATGAGTTCGTTGGACACCAGTGCTATAGGTCGTGTAGATAGTGTGGGTGTGTATAACCTAGGTCACTCCAGTCAAGTGCACATGCAATTCTTTATTTCCAATACAAATATTGACACAACAGCCTTCGCCTCTTTCTCAAGATGCTTCCCCACACCTAGTCCAACACACACACGTCAGCAGAGAAAACATCACTGGCAGTGATAGTCAATGAAATCCAGGGCTGCAGCCTAGCAACATATATCCCAGTAAATCACAGACTAGACTTTTTTCTATGTCGTTTTTTCTAAACCAAGGTCAACGCTGAAACGGATCACAACCCCTAGTGGTCAAGTCATGGTTCAAGAGTTATGGAGTTCTTCGAATCCCAGATGGCAGTGAGTTGACATACAGCAGGGTTCCCCCAATGGGGGGTTTTATTAGGCCCCCCAAGTTTTCAGCCCAATTATTTATTTATTGTTGGACATAAGACTGTAAAAACAGCATGAAATCAGCTCCAAGTGATTTTAATGTTGTAAATGTGTTCCCAAGTATTCCCACGCCTAGCAGAGCCGTGGCGTATACAAACCAAGCAAGGATTGAAATGATGTCATAGTCACATATTATATTGGTTTGGGCTTCTTGCGGTCAATATGCAGTCTACACCCGAACCATCCACTCAAGGAAGTAATCATCCCTAGGCTGAATCTAGTTGATAATCCCTACCGTACGACTGATTCATGTGAAGGGAAAACAAACTACTCGTGAATAATGTCAACAATATCAATAGGGGGCCTCTATGGCCCTGGGCAGATCTGATGACACACACACACACGCCCCTAAACGAGTGCAGACTATTTATTCTTCTTGTCATTTAGTCTTTCACACTGATGTGTGTGTGTGTGTGTGTGTGTGTGTGTGTGTGTGTGACGTGCTCACGTTTGTGTGTGAGACTCGTTGCCCCCATGGGGTCCATTTTGATGACATCACTGCTGATGTCAGCACATCCCAGGGCTCTCTGCAGTGTTCTGTATAGTCAGTGTGTAACTCAGCACATCCCAGGGCTCTCTGCAGTGTTCTGTATAGTCAGTGTGTAACTCAGCACATCCCAGGGCTCTCTGCAGTGTTCTGTATAGTCCCAGGGCTCTCTGCAGTGTTCTGTATAGTCAGTGTGTAACTCAGCACATTTCACTGCCCTGCAAAAACATAACAACAACGCCACATCACAATGACTTTGCGGAGACAATGGAACCACCAACCAAACACATCTACAGGTCGAAATGGAACAACAAAACAAACTTTTATCCACAGAAATTGAATACTAGTTATATTGCTGTGGTCTGATGGGCAATGTCCTTTCTAGTAATTCTGTGTCTATGCGTTTAACCTTATCTTGCACTGATTACACATCTGTGACGCAATTGCATTATGATTCAAAGATAATATCGTGGCGCCAAGCATATTACATACTGGCACTACCTAGCCTGAGTACCTGTATGTTTGTTTTACTACAACAGATACAAACTACCTATCAAGCACCTGTCTATCAAGTACCTGTCTATCAACACCTGAACAGCAATAAGTCCAACTGACCTGTGTTAGTATGCCACTGAGAGAACATTCTGGAATGGCAGTGTGCAATATGTATGGTGTATGTTGCTGTATGAGATGAGTTCAATGTGTATGACATGGGTAATATTCAGTGTAGGGTAGGTATTATGTTGAGGATGTAATGTACAGTGTTTATCATGTATACAGCAGTACTGTGTGTCTAAGACAATTTTCACCTGGGGGAACATTACAGTTTATCCTATACTAGCAGCCATGCTAGACAACCTAGTCACGTCGGACTAGTCCATAGAGCGATGAGCAGTGTGTATTAGCGGTATACTGCCAGAACACAGCCGATAAGGAAGGCCTTTTGCATTGTTAGCGTTCTGCTGAAGATCATCTGGGGATTCAGACATTCAGTCAGTGAAGAACATGACAAAGCACACTCTGTCTGCATATTGTATGTTTCCTTCTCTTTCTCCTCTCTCTCCCTGGTCTCTCTGTTTCTTTCTCTCTCCCGCTGGTATCTGTCCATCTCTTTCTCTCCTCTGACTCTCTCTCCCCCTGGTCTCTCTGTTTCTTTCTCTCTCCCGCTGGTATCTGTCCATCTCTTTCTCTCCTCTGACTCTCTCTCCCCCTGGTCTCTCTGTTTCTTTCTCTCTCCCGCTGGTATCTGTCCATCTCTTTCTCTCCTCTGACTCTCTCTCTCCCTGGTCTCTCTCTCTCTCTCTCCCGCTGGTATCTGTCCATCTCTTTCTCTCCTCTGACTCTCTCTCTCCCTGGTCTCTCTCTCTCTCTCCCGCTGGTATCTGTCCATCTCTTTCTCTCCTCTGACTCTCTCTCTCCCTGGTCTCTCTCTCTCTCTCTCTCTGTTGCTCTCCGCTCTCTCTCTCCATCCTACATACAGGGGCACAGGGTTCAACTGTACTGGTATCGTACTTTTTCATCAACTTTCTCAAGCATGATAAATGTTAGTCGGTAGGGAAGCATACCAGAACTAGGGAGTGATTTATTATCTTTGACGTGCATGAAGAGATAAAATACATACATCACACAAAAGAGGTTTGCAGAATATGACTGAGTGGGAAAGACGTTATACGTGTACAGAGACATGATTAAGACAGAACCTACAACAGACTGTATGCTCAACTCACATAGTATTTTAATGATTGAAAAACAATGGCTCCAATGTTTCAAAGATGATCTTTAGATTTTAACCCTGAAAATGACTGTTCAGTCCAAAACGTACAACTAAGTGCAGAATAGGAGGCCAAATGGTGAAAGGGAGGATAAATAGTGTTTTCCTCATTCCACACACACACACACACACACACACACACACACACACACACACACACACACACACACACACACGCACGCACACACACACACACACACACACACCACTAGATATCCCAAAGAACTGTGACAGGCACTGTTAACTGTAAAGCAATCCGTTTCCATGAGTACATGCTCTCCAAACACAAACATTTTTAGAGTAGAGTAAAACCAGTCAAGATTTATCTTAAAACTCTGATTACATTTGGAGATTTTTTATAGTTCCATTTAAACCAAAATGGTAATTACACTTCACTGGTTGAATGCTGATGACTTCACGTGGGCGATCCAGCTAAAGTGCCAGAGATCCATCATAGTTTGAGTTTAGGCCGGTTACAAAACTATAAATCAATCAACCTCGAGAGCATTCAGAAAAGCCTTAGGTGGAGAATCTCTATACACTCACTGACCTACTAAGAAAACAGAGGGTCTATTCAGTCCAATCCTAAGATGTAAGATAGAGCTTAGCTCCTCTAACAGGGGGACATGCTCACCTGAAAGAGACGATTTAACATCAACCTCACTCATACAACTCCCACCGGTTGCTTGGGACAGACGCGAGTTGAAACCCGCTCCTCCGTTAACGAGGACAGGTGTAAAACAACAGAAAACCAGCTATTCACATCCCAGGTAGAGGACCCCAGACAACACTCCTACAGCACATTCCCTGAAACCATCCAATGAATCCAAGGTCATAGGGAAACAGAATATACCACAAGGCTTCCCACCGTTCCACCCTCAATATGCAAACCAGGTAAGGTAGGTCCTGTCCTCACCCTCAGTAGGGAAACCAGGTAAGGTAGGTCCTGTCCTCACTCTCAGTAGGGAAACCAGGTAAGGTAGGTCCTGTCCTCACCCTCAGTAGGGAAACCAGGTAAGGTAGGTCCTGTCCTCACCCTCAGTAGGGAAACCAGGTAAGGTAGGTCCTGTCCTCACTAGAGCTGTTGATGTAATGTTGACTGTGGGAAACAAACAGGCGTGACAGTCCCTCCATTCAGTAGGCAGGCTCTCTCTCCCTCTCCCTGTCTTTGTTTGACATTCTTTAAAGGGTCACACCCAGCTCAGGCACAATTGGACAGGAGTTTTTTTCCTTCCCCTCCAGGTACGTTGTCGTAGAGGGACGATAATGGAGAAGTGTCACGACGCAACACACACAGAGAGATAGAGAGAGAGGCACACTAACCCTGCTACCTGCAGTCAAAGGTGCCCTCAGGTGATAATCTGTGGATTGTTTGCATTGTTCTCCAGATAACGCAGACAGGAGAATAGGAGCTACTCCTCCACACAATAGTCCCTCTAGTAAAACATAGAACGAGGTGAAAACAGAAGGAGATCAACAAAGACAGGTGGGAAAAATAGTGACGTTTGGCTGGACTGAAGGGAGGGAACCAAAAGAAAACATATAGTTGAAAGAGGTGTGTGTTTACTTACGATGGTCATGCAAACAGGATGTGTTGCTTTTGGAAGGTCTTTATGATTCAAATGTAGTTACAAATTAAAGGAAGTGGTCATCATAACCATCCCTTCATAAACAATGCTTACCTTGAGTTACCATCCAACCACAAGGTCCCCAAAAAGAGCATCCATTCACAAATAGGATGCCATGAAAAATGTTAAAGTATTAAAATATACATTTAAGAAATCTAGAAGCCGCTGTTGAAGGATTCCCACAATTCATGCTTATTCCATCCTGATTCCAGGAATCTTCCAAAAGCACATTAATTTCTGTCAAACTGGGAATTTTGGTCAAGTTATAGGAATTTTACAACCCTCAAAATATTACAAATGAGACCAAATGCATTTACCACCATGTAACATTTATTACATCATTACGGAGTTCAACACTGTGAACAACATCTCTTCGCTTCAATCTGTGTCAGCAGTTTCAAGAGAGAGGTGGCATTGTAAGGGAACAGACTCCTCCTCTGCAGTCTAGTCACCACCACTCTGAGCTCTGTCAGACACATAACAGTCCTATCAAAAGAGTGGCTGTTGTGTGTGTGAACCACAGAGTCGCTGTGTAGCCTATCCTGTGTAAGGCCTGATGGGAGGTCACCGTCCTCAGTCTCAGACTCCTCTGAGCTGCCGTAGTCCACCAGACGGAGAGGGGGAGTAGAGGCCAGGGCAGTTGCACTCCCTGAAGGCAGACACAAGCTGGGCTGCAGACATGGAGCTGGCTCTGGGTCCACGATGGTAACTGATCCTCCAGAATGGCTGGAAGTAGACACGCTTCCACGAGAGGCACACAATGACTGCTGAAGTTCCTCTCTCAGGTTGTCCAATAGTTGATCGTCTTTCTGGCTAATCTTCCAGCTCAGTTTACACCGGTCCGACCCATCTATCTTCTGACAGACCATTCGGAAACCTTCCCAGTCGTCCCGGAGGTGTTTTAGGTAACGGACAAAGTACTCGAGGAAGCAGGTTTCCGTTGAGATGAGGAAATCGAGGAGAATGCTGTGGTCGAAGGAGATGTTGCGGAGGAGGAAGAGAAAGTGACAGTGGGGGTTGCCGCCGACAACACACACAGCATCAGCTTCCAGGTCAGAGGACACTCTGTAGGAAGACAGACAGAAGAGTCAGACATCTCAAGGACATAATAGGCTTGTTTCCCGGACACAAAATAAGACTAATCCTGGATTTGCCAGCATCTGCATTGAGCATTGTTTTTAGTCCAGTGTCTGAGAAATTGGTCCAATCAGGTTCTCAACCTACTCCTTTATGTGGGTGACTGATCTTAGATAATCAGAGATATCAAAATGTCAGATTTTCATAAGCAGAATCAAACCAACCACTGACAAAACTGAAATTCAGAAATTAATCTAAAAGAAAGCCACACAGAAATACTGCCTTTTGTCCATCAGCCAGTGTTTCAGTATTATAAACCAGCCATTCTACTCTTACTGTTCAGCCATGTTGTCCGGACCTCTGGCAGTCTCTTTGGGGGTACCACGGGGTTAAATTCTTGGGCCGACTCTTTTCACTGTATATATCAACGATATCGCTCTTGCGCGGGTGATTCTTTGATCCACCTCTATGCAGACGACACCATTCTGTATACATCTTGCCCTTCCTTGGACACTGTGTTAACAAACCTCCAAACGAGCTTCAACACCATACAACACTCCTTCCGTGGCCTCCAACCGCTCTTAAAATGCTAGTAAAACTAAATGCATGCTTTTCAACCGATCGCTGCCCACACCGGCCCACCCGACTAGCATCACTACTCTGGACGGTTCTGACTTAGAATATGTGGGCTACTACAAATACCTAGGTGTCTTGCTAGACCTTAAACTCTCCTTCCAGACTCATATTAAGCATCTCCAATCCAAAATGAAATCTAGAATTGGCTTCCTATTTCGCAACAAAGCCTACTTCACTCACACTTCCAAACATACCCTCGTAGAACTGACTATACTACCGATCCTCGACTTCGGCGATGTAATTTACAAAATAACCTCCAACACCCTACTCAGCAAACTGGATGCAGTCTATCACAGTGCCATCTGTTTTGTCACCAAAGCCCCATATACCACCACTGCAACCTGTATGCTCTCGTTGGCTGGCCCTCGCTGCATATTCGTTGCCAGACCCACTGGCTCCAGGTCATCTATACGTCTTTGCTAGGTAAAGCGCCGCCTTATCTCAGCTCACTGGTCACCATAACACCCAACCGTAGCACGTGCTCCAGCAGGTATATCTCAAGGGTCATCCCCAAAGCCAACACCTCCTTTGGCCGCCTTTCCTTCCAGTTCTCTGCTGCCAACGACTGGAATGAATTGCAAAAATCGCTGAAGCTGGAGACTTATATCTCCCTCACTAACTTTAAGTATCAGCTGAGCATCTGAGCAGCTTACCGATCACTGCAGCTGTATACAGCCCATCTGTAAATAACCCATCCAACTACCTACCTCATCCCCATATTGTTTTTATATACTTTTTTTTTGCTCTTTTTCACACCAGCATTTCTACTTGCACATCTATCACTCCAGTGTTAATTTGCTAAATTGTAATTACTTCGCTACTATGGCCTATTTATTTTTTTATTGTGTTATTGACTGTACGTTTGTTTATGTGTAACTCTGTGTTGTTTTTTGTCGCACTGCTTTGCTTTTTCTTGGTCAGGTCACAGTTGTAAATGAGAACTTGTTCTCAACTGGCCTACCTGGTTAAATAAAGGTGTTCTCAACTAGCCTACCTGGTTAAATAAAGGTGAAATAAAAAAAATTATGAAGGTATGTATTAGGTGGTATGGTACCTGTGATGGAGGTATAGTAGGAGTAAAGCCTTTGCTGCTTCCATCATGTCGTCGTCCTGCTCTCCAAACACCAAGGACACCCAGCAGCAGGAGTGAGATCCCTGCTTCAGCTGGACCCCTCGCTGCCTCAGGAACAGCAGCAACGCACTTAAATAGCCATGGATGCCTATGGTATTACCTGTGGGACCAGAGACAAGTGAATGGTCAAAGTGGGTAGAAGTTGCCTCTACTCACTGATTCCAGATCAGATATTTTCACAGCCATAATGGTTTGGATCTGGGTAGGGTAATCTGATTCTAGACCTGAGGTTAGGGTTCCTGAGGAACTTTTGCCTTGAAAGAGACAATACTTAGTGAAATACTGTTCTTGTGTGTTATGTGTTGGGAAACATTGCCCCCTATTGCATACATCTGTCTAAATTATCGTAAATGTCATCATGATGTTTTTCTCCTTCTGATTATTTGAGCTTTAGAAACTAGTCATGTTAAAGTTAGACTCAGCGATATGACAGATGCAGAAAGTAAACAGCATAGTGGGTCAATTCCTGCAACAACTTCCACGAGGCTCAACATCGCTGTTTTGGTACCGTGGCTACCACGCTCAAACAGAGCAAAGCGAACCCGTGCACAGATACTGTGTATGACTGTGTGAGAGAGAATTCCTGCACGTCTCTCTTCTCAATATCTGCGGTGTTGCTCGTGGCAACATCATTTCTCTGAGTCTACCTTTAAGGTAGAATACACATTGTGCCTAGTGTAGATATGGTTAATAACATTTACAAATAGTCCTATGTTACCTTTCCCACCAGCGGATTGGATTTTGTATTCCAGTGACTTGAGCACAACTAGACTAACAGCCCTCAGCATCACATGATCGAACGCATCACTGCTCCCGCCACACGATTGGCCTGTCCCTCCAAAGAAAATGGCCGCCGACTCCACTGGAACACACTGTAACCAATCAGTGTGCACTGCCTGCAACACATCATCAGCCAGTGTAAGAATGTCACTGGTCATGTGATCATCTCCATGCGTTAGGGAGGACGCCTCGCCAAAACCCATGTCCTCGCCTGCCTTCTGAAGGAGAATCCTCTTTAAAAGCAGAAGCACTTGCTTCTTCACAAAGTAGTGGACATGAGAGTCGACTATCCGCAGTAGCGCCGATGCCTGTACGAGGGAGAGCCTTGAGCTGGTGAAACAGACACTGGTGCTGCTTAGTTTGAACCTGGCTGCAGTGAGCACTTCCAGTAAGTCTAGGAGGTTAGTCAGAGTTGTAGCCCAGTCTGCCGTGTTACTACTGGGGTATGACGCAGAGTTCCCATGGCCCAGACTCTCTACAGGGACAAGCTGGGAGTAAGCAGCAGTGAGAGCTGTGTCGAATGTGGCAAGAAGTTTCTCCACAGTCCCTGAGGGGAAAAGAAAGAGAAGGCCCCACTGTGGCTAAAACCAATGTACATTGTATTGACATGGAAGATGCATAGGTAGGTAGAATACAATTACAATGTCAACACTCATAGCCACACTGTAGTTACACTATTCCAGCCTATGTGGCCTAACTACCACGTAAATACATGGTAAATACATAGGATTTGGCACCAAGTGGAACTTATTTGGAGTCAAATAAAAGACACATGTTGGTACAATTGATGGATGAATTGTGTTTCAATACCAGGTTTATATTCTGATGTTTCTTTTAGAACTGCTTTCAGGACAGTGGTAAGTGACCATGTGCATGCATCCAGTTCGTTGCCAGAGCAAGGGTTCTGGAGCACTTGCAAGCACTTCCATTCCCAAATCTGGTTGACTGTATTCTAGTCAAAAAAAAGAGAGAACTGAATGTAAGAATCTGCTTAAATAAAGCCTGGTAGACCTGTGTGTCAATAGGATTTTACAGTATCAGGTGACAGATTTGGGTTCTCTAATGTGAGACTGTCTGATGCACACAGAACTCCAAGAGTTAATTGACTAGTATTCAATATATAGTCATAAATCACACAAGACATGAGAACAATCAGAAAACTCACAAAGCAACGCAGCTCAAAAATAACATAGGAGGATACACTCTTTGCAGCTAGATGAGACAGCAACCTGTCCTTGCAGCAGGCAAGGTGAACCTGTGGGAGGTGGAAACAAAAATGTTATTACTATAAACAAACCCAAAGGACAATACAAATATATTTTCCAATCATATGCAGGAAACCAAACTCACAAGTTTGGACATAAAATCCATATACTGGAATAATACTGTAGAAACATCTTTGAAGTAAAGGTTGGTTTCTTGAGACAGTTGTTGAGATGTCAGTTTGGAGCTTATTTTCTCCACCAGAGTCAACACAAGACAAGCCAGTTCAGTTCCATTTGGGTTTGGAGAATATTTGGAGGACATTAGGAGATCTCTGGACTGGTCCTGATGCTGAGAATGAGAACCATCACTGGCATCAAGAGTCAGTTCACATACACATGTGAACATGGAGGATGCCAACTCATGGCTACTCATTTTGCTGGGTGATGTTCTCGACAATAAACTTCTGTAAGCATCATTTAGGACATGAAATTGTTCATTCATGTTGACACAGCGTTTGGGTTTTCAATGATCACGGGGGTCTTGGCAGTGGTCAATCTGAAAAAAGAAAAAGTAGCAGAGTTTTTCGGATTTTGATTAGATTTCTGCCACGCGATCCACATTCTACACTTTACTAAGCGTGAATAAAATAAATTGCAAGGATGGTATTATACATGTTTTCTGTACACTTTTGTATAACGCAACACTGAATATTAAAATGATATCCCGCCGCAATTAATGTATCTTTTGAAAAAAAAGCATTCTTCGACTTTAGGCCGACCATCTCGAAACAATTGTAAACATCTCTTCCTGTTTGGTTTGCGTTGCATGCTGTGACTTGTAGTGCGATGTATAATGTACAGTTAAATCACTTTAAATGTTGTCATACATCCTAACGCTTCTGGACCGAAAATGACCAATTTAGTCTATATTGTATTTAAAATATCAATTTGTCATTTTCTTTTTTAAAGTATTATCTTAATTTTAGGTTCTGGCTGTAGACAGTGCACCACGTGACTGAACACGGAAGTGTAGCGTGCGATAACATTTAGTAGAAAATTGGAAAGGAGTTCACTCATTCTATTGTGTCAATAATGAGAAGAATTATAGCCATAGAAACCGTTGGCCTACTTTGTTAGAAATCGAGCTAAACAGACTGTTCATAAAGTTTTGCAGAAGGATGCTGATTTGACAGCTCAAATTCCTCGCTCCTTGTGCCTGATTGGCTAAAACAAGCCCGTTGAAATTGGGGGTTCGCATCGGTGGAGAATGGCTAACAAGCCTGCTAGCTTCGTATTTTAAGTAAGAATAATGCATTAATTCATCAAAGCTAGCTAACACCTACCTTGTGTAGTTGAAGTATGGTTGCCTTCTCGAGTCGTGCACATGTTCACATAGCTATTAAATTGTTACAAATGTTTTAAAACTCTGAAATCCAATGCATTCCTAGTAGCTTGAACAACTGGGTAACGATTTAGGCTAATTGCTAACCAGCAGTAGTTGATCGATTAATTTCTTCATTAAAAGGGAATTGTGTATATATAGCAATATATCAGCGCAGTGTACCGTAGTATCATGCCGTAGTTTGTGGGCATGTAGATATATAATTAAAATAAGTCAGAAAGGAGTGGAACAAGTTGAGGTCGCAGTACTAGCTAGCTAACGTTAGCTAACATTCCATTGTTTGAGTGCATAGTTAGCTAACTATTAGCTGGCCAGTGGATACTTGGATAACTAGGTTGCTGTGGATTATTTTTTACTTAAACTTTGTCTGAAATGCATTGTCTAGTCTAGCTTTAAAGAACACCGCTATAGCTACAACATTGCCCTAATTTGGAAGACGAAAGGCAGCAGCCGACCTTCCAATACAGGTAGCAATCTAACTGTTAGCAAGTAAGCTAGCTAACCACTACTAGTTAGCTTTTGTTTGTATCGTATTATAAGCAATTCGCCTACTAGCTTGCTTGTTTTTACATTCAACGTTATCTAGGTAGTTATAGCTGTCATACCGCCATCCCATTTGGATAGAAGCTAGCTGCAGGTATAGCTAACATTACATTTATGTAAAATGTTTAGCTATTCCCATTTCTCATTTGCTGTCATAATGTTATGATTGTCAATGCAGTATGTTTTTTTTAATGCCTTCTATTGAGTAATATAAACTGATGAATGTGAATACTCATTAAATTGTCTTTGTTTTTTTTTCAGAGTCCGTGCTAGCCCACAATCCATTTGAGTGGAGTTCTTATCTGTCTGTCATACTGTTGCGCAAGAGAGACACATGAAAATTGTCTTAACTACATAATCAAGCTTGACAAAAGGTGAACATCTATCTGCTGCTGTTCAGTATGGAATACCATATGGTCCATAAAGTATACAAGTGTTGTGCGCACCTAGAAGTGGTGCTGCGGTGGTCACCAACTCTGGTTCCTGCCAAGCATCAAATAGCCTACCTGTTTCAACTGATCACCGGAGCTGGTGACCACTGTGGTATAGTGCAATGGGGACCCCCAGTTGTCTAACAGATTTCCTCTATTCCACCCGAGCACCCCTCAAGCACTTGGTTCGTTGAATGAGATGTGCTAGAACTAGAATGTGCAACGGCTTTTGATCCCAGCGGAACAGTTGGATTTAGAAAACCTGCTAATGTATAGTCGGCTGATTTATACCAATAACACAAATGTATCCATGATGATGTACTGTTATCAAAACGAAGGCCTAGCTATTTTTTGACTAATAACCCAAATTAAGTGATGCAGCTTACGTGTTTACTGTCTCAACTCTCCAGACAGAGGACTAGGTGTGGATGACCCCTCCCCTTACGAGATGTAACAGGATGCTGAACCATCACTGTAGAAGGAACCCCGAGCTTCAAGAGGAGCTGCAGATACAGGCAAAGACACTTAATACCAAGACGGTCTACTCTACTGTTAGCATTTCCCAATGGTAAATGACTGCTTATGCTAAAGATGAATGCTAATGCTCTTGGCTTGTACTGTCTTTGCTCCAGGCTGCAGTGGCAGCGGGGGATGTGTACACTGTCAGGAAGATGCTGGAGCAAGGCTACTCTCCGAAGATCCGTGATGCCAACGGGTGGACCCTGCTCCACTTCTCCGCTGCCAAGGGGAAGGAGAGATGTGTCCGGGTCTTCCTGGAGCACGGAGGTGAATACGGGGGTCTGGGGTTTTGGTCCACAGGAGGTTGGGCGCACCTTAATTGGATAGGACGGGCTCCTACTAATGGCTGGAGCGGATTCAGTGGGATTGTATCATACACATGGTTTCCATGTGTTGGATTCCATTTGCTCCGTTCCAGCCATTATTTATTTTTATGAGCCGTCCTCCCTTTAGCAGCCTCCTGTGCTGTTGTCACACGTTGAATGCAGTGTTCCGCCTTCTTTCTTTTTTCTTGGCAGAGCTCAAAAAGCCCCCAAGGTTATAGTCACGGCTAAATTGAAACCAATGGAGGTGAAGTGTTAGTAGAGATGGGTGCTAGGGAAAGACTTTTCACAATTGGCCTGGTGACAAGGTCGATGAAAGGATTTGTCAGAATCCATGTTCACAAAGAAAGGGAGACTAGCAGAGGAAATGGTTGTCACGCATCAAGGGTCTGCCATATGATGCTACATGCATCCATTCAGTGGCTTTATATCAGTAATCTAATCACATATTTGTTCATAATGATTAACCTTTCACATGTGCTGTTTGTTTAAGATATATTTCATATTGGTGCACCATGACAGTGCAACCTGAATCAAACTCCACCTTTGAATTGTTGGTCTATAGATGGCAGTATATAACCAGTCTGGGAATGGCAGCTGTTTTATCTTCTCCACAGCTTCACTCCCAGGTCATTCTAACATGGTATAGAGGCTGTAGGGTGAAGTTGACCCTAGATGCTGATCTTGGGTCGGTTTTACATTTTCCCCATTAATGGTTAAGGTTAGGACTGGTGAAAGGGAAGCTCATCCTAGATCTGTACCTAGAGGAAACTTTACCCTACAGCAGTTTAACATTATGCTTCTGAGCAGAGTGAAAATCATGTTCATTTTGTGAAATGATGATGGAATAGTGTTGCAGTCATTTATTGTTTTTATTTAATGCTATTCAAATGTCTACAGATTTTGATTCCAAATCATGTAGATGCAGTGATCATTACATCAAGTCCAGGGGGCGCTGTAGACCAAGTCTCTCAGTAACTGTTTTTCTCTGAAGAGCTCATTGGACGAGTCAGGGGTTTATTTTGGATTATGCGCAGAAAAATTGAGACTGTTGAAATGTATGCATAACCAACAAAGCAAGAGAGTATTTTGTTACCCTTGACTTAATTGTCTAAAATAATTTAACGATACGCTAAAAATAATCTCTTTGCTGGTCAGTCAAACAGCCTACCTAATGGATTTATGTTGGATAAGAGGGGAGCCAGCCATTTTTAACAAGGCTGTTTGAATGGAAAATTCCCCTCTGGATTTAGCCTAGGCCCTAGCAGACACTGACGTGGTCATTACCTGCACTCCCGGCCTTGGCTAATTGAAATAGCAGGACTTTAACCCCTGACCCCGCTTTCACACTCTAATGTCTCACTGATGCTAATTGTTCTAATGCTCCAGCATCTGCCTGCCCACTCTTTCCTTTCACACTACAGCAGACTTTAAAGTGGCAATCAGCAGATGAAATAATAACACAGTGGAATCCCCGCTCCTGTTTTGGTAAAAAGCTGAGAGGTGGGACTGTTGAACTGTAACCACCCTCAAATTCATAGACTGAGCTATGGATGCAAGGACTGACCATCCGTCATATCAAAGTATAGTTTAAACCATTTTTTGAGGCTGTGTAGCGATTGTTTACATTTACTTTGTTTACAAACATTGGAGTAAAACAAGCTTATATTATTGGTTCTAATGGGGTGTGATAGTTGAACTGCGCTCATGAGGCGTAAGTTATATTCTTCAAAAATCAATGGAAACATATCATTAATTTGTAAGTTCAGAAATGGATGTAGTAATTGCAGATTGTCCCTTTAATGTTTTACGCAGCTGTCACTCAATAATCCATCCTCTTGTTTCTCCTCGCTCTCTCTCGCACTCTCTCGCTCTCTCTCTCTCTCTCTCTCTGATTGTTATTTGTTAGTGTTTTAACTGAATGTGCCATTTTCTGTTGTAATAAAGAGCCTGTAGAAGACAGTTCCCCTCACCCCCCCTTGTCCCCTGTCTATCTCCCCCGCAGCTGACCCCACAGTAAAGGACTTCATCGGCGGCTTCACGGCACTCCACTATGCCGCCATGCACGGCCGTGCGCGCATCGCCCGCCTCATGCTGGAGTCGGACTTCCGCAGCGACATCATCAATGCCAAGAGCAACGACGGCTGGACGCCGCTGCATGTGGCTGCCCACTATGGCCGCGACTCTTTCGTGCGGCTCCTCCTTGAGTTCCGCGCCGAGGTGGATCCCCTCAGCGACAAGGGCACCACGCCCCTCCAACTCGCTATCATCCGTGAGCGCTCCAGCTGCGTGAGAATCCTGCTGGACCACAGTGCCAACATCGACATTCAGAATGGCTTCCTGCTGCGCTACGCCGTCATCAAGGGGAATCATTCCTACTGTCGTATGTTCCTGCAGCGGGGTGCGGACACTAACCTGGGTCGCCTCGAGGACGGGCAGACCCCGTTGCACCTATCGGCACTAAGAGACGACGTGCTGTGTGCTCAGATGCTTTACAAGTACGGCGCCGACACCAACACAAGGAACTACGAGGGCCAGACTCCCGTGGCGGTGTCGTCGAGCATGTCGGGCATCAGCCGGCCCTGCCTGGACTTCCTACAGGAGGTCACCAGTAAGTCTTGGGCAGGGAGGGGCACCGTCTGGGGACACTGGGCTGTTAGTAGTACTAGTACCGTATCGCTAGTGGATATAAACACTGCTTTTAATATAATGTCATGGCTTGACTGGGACTCAGCGTTTCCCCTAGATTGCTTTATCAGACAGGCAGAAGGATGACGCCCTAAAATTAACATCCGAAGATGAGTTCAATATAATTGGTGATGTATCAATACAACTTAACATGTTCGTTGTTGGTTGTCAAAACATTTGTGCACATCAGACCAGTAAAGTAAATGAGGGCTTTCTATGAACCTGAACAGAAACATGGAGTCAAAACATTTGTGCACATCAGACCAGTAAAGTAAATGAGGGCTTTCTATGAGCCTGAACAGAAACATGGAGTCAAAACATTTATACACATCAGACCAGTAAAGTAAATGAGGGCTTTCTATGAACCTGAACAGAAACATGGAGTCAAAACGGGACCGGGCGATGGAAACGCTTCAAGTCTGTTTCAGGAAGTGTTGGAGCGAGATTGTAAGTTGAGAGGAGAAAAATAACCTCCAGAAACATAGGGACAGGGAGCGTTGTCATGGTTTTATAATGACCAGTCTTCTGTTGGGGGGGGCACGATGTTACCTGAAGCAGAAATCATTTTAGAGAAGCACAATGCCCTGCTGCATTCCTCTGTGTTTCTCACTGAACTTTGATATGGAGATATCAAAGAGCTCTGGGCTGCTCCCAAATGGCATCCTATACTCCCCATAGGGCTCTGGTCAAAAGTAGTGCACTATGTAGCGAATGGGGTGGCCATTTGGGACGAAGACCTGCTGTGCTATTTCAGACTGACAGCCATGTGAAGTCAGACCCCTCTATTCATTCAGACCATAGCAAACGATCAGCCAGATCACATATCCCCCCTTATTGATTACACTGACTACCTCAGTGGATGAACCCATCTGCTGCGGCTAGCAGGCCTTGTTGAAGGATGAATGGCACCCAGCTCTTATGAAGCTCATTGTATATTATGCCATAGATGTATGGTGTTTCCCGTAGGTTGTTTCTGAGGTGGGTTGGTTGGGGAGCAGAGCGTCGGCCCCCTAGCTACATCCAGGGCTGTCGCTGCCAACACTGACATCTCAACTAGATAGATGTAGAGAGATGAAATGGAAACCAGAATGTCTTTTAAAAGTTGAAATACAACCAAACATTATTTCACACTTACCTTGGCTGAAGTTGGTTCACCAACACTGATATTTCACCTGTAGTCTATAAATGATAGAAGCCTTTGGTTTGTAAAGGAGAAGTGTGACTCATCTTCCATATGATTTGTCTTTATTTAGACAGTGTGGAATGTGGATGAAGGGGTAGCCTATAGTTGAAGAGTGGAGAAAGCACTGTGCCATGCTGTCGCACCGGTTTGAGATTTTAGTTCAGTTTCACCTGGAGAAAGGAAAGGACAGCTTAGTTCTGGAGACTGCAGAGGGACACAGAGAGGACAGTATGGTTGTGGTGATGGACGAGGGCAGTATGGTTGTGGTGACGGACGAGGGCAGTATGGTTGTGGTGACGGACGAGGGCAGTATGGTTGTGGTGACGGACGAGGGCAGTGTGGTTGTGGTGACGGACGAGGGCAGTGTGGTTGTGGTGACGGACGAGGGCAGTGTGGTTGTGGTGACGGACAAGGGCAGTGAGGTTGTGGTGACGGACGAGGGCAGTATGGTTGTGGTGACGGACGAGGGCAGTATGGTTGTGGTGCCAGGGAGAGTGGCCATCCAGCTGGGTTGGGTCCTGCCCTTGTGTGAGAGAGATTTCATTTTTTCTCTAGCCCCATTAGACTGATAACACTCCAGAGCTAGCTTCCTGGATGCTAATAGATTCCTAAACATTTTAAAACTGCCAATAAGAGGGTGTTTGGCCTTGAGCTGCCTGATAATTTGGGAAACATGTTTGAAAGGCTCATTATTGTCCCATTTGAAGTGTGGAATAATCTAAAGTCACAGTGAGACGGAGCTTACTGACCAGCTGCTTGTTTCACTTTGATTCAGAGTCAAACGTCATGAATCAAAGTGAAAGGAGCAAATTGACACTAGACATGCTTGTCTGACTCACCCTGGCTCTCCTGTAACAGTGGGACGTCCAGTCTTCTGTTCACCTTTTACATCCTCAGTCTTTTGTGCAAGATTAGTTATCAAAACACGCTTAACTTCAACCTTTTATTTCATACACACCATTGGTAGAATGAGCTGTTCTTACTGTCCTTTTGTGGAAAAGGGCGATCTGCTTTGATCTCTTTAACAGATGTGTTGTATCTTTTCAGGACAACCCAGGACTTTGCAGGACATGTGTCGGATAAACATCCGGCATCACATAGGCCTCCAGAGCTTGACGTTTCTGGAGGACCTGCCCATTGCCAAGGTCATGAAAGACTACCTAAAACACAAGTTTGACAATGTGTGATGACAAGAGTTTTGTTTTTTTATATACCACACGAACCAGGCAGACGGAGAACGTCGTTCTCTCCTTTCATCAGACTATGCAAGCATTGTGCTACCTTCTGTTGTCTGAAGCCTGGAGGAGGTGCAGGACCAGGTTTTTGTACAACCTCCAGAGGTCACTTTGTAACCTCAGTTAAACACGTTGCCGGATGGAGACGGAGTTTCTTTCTCTCTCGACCGTGTTTTGAACCGCGTTCGCAGCATTACGTCTTTGGCTGGACGACTGAATTGGATGGATGGGAACAGGTGGCAATGTTTCAAGTAGGGCTTTGTTTCAATCATGATGAATGGTTGATGAAGTGGTGCAGTCCTACTTCCTGTTGTGGAATAAAGCTTGTTTTGATAGAAATTAGATGACTGGCGATTCGTTGTTGTCATGGTACCCATAATGTATGTCACATGTCAGATTTCAGTCCACATCATGCCAATGATTTTTTTGTGGAGATGAAGTGTTCCTATTAGTTTTCATGAAGACGCCAACATTTCTTTGCTTTGGTAAATCTGGGCAAGTTGAGCACGAGAGAGAAAGGTTTGTCAGACTGACTTATCTGGGCAAGTTGAGCACGAGAGAGAAAGGTTTGTCAGACTGACTTATCTGGGCAAGTTGAGCACGAGAGAGAAAGGTTTGTCAGACTGACTTATCTGGGCAAGTTGAGCACGAGAGAGAAAGGTTTGTCAGACCGACTTATCTGGGCAAGTTGAGCACGAGAGAGAAAGGTTTGTCAGACTGACATTCTTTTTTTTTTATGTGTAAAACTTGTTGCAGAATGGGTCAATCTTGTGATACAGCATTTCAAATAATCAGGTTATCAAAACCTCTTCCTATTCAAGTATTACAAAAGCTCAGTGTTGAGTTAACTCAAGCTTGAGTTGGCTAAAGTAGACCCGTTTTGACTAGATTTATTGATTGAAGGATTCACGAGTGATACCGAGGAGGGTTTTCAGTAGAAGGAAGGCCTGAGTTTTCTACATTTACAGTAGGTGTTCACAAGATGAGTGAGTGATACCGAGGAGGGTTTTCAGTAGAGGGAAGGCCTGAGTTTTCTACATTTACAGTAGGTGTTCACAAGATGAGTGAGTGATACCGAGGAGGGTTTTCAGTAGAGGGAAGGCCTGAGTTTTCTACATTTACAGTAGGTGTTCACAAGATGAGTGAGTGATACCGAGGAGGGTTTTCAGTAGAGGGAAGGCCTGAGTTTTCTACATGTACAGTAGGTGTTCACAAGATGAGTCATCCAGCACGGCTCGGTGAAGTCTGTCTGCAATGGTTACCATGTACAGACATAAACATCGTTTAAAAAAACAAATGTAAATAATTGTCATATATGTACAGCAGATATTTTTCTAGAATTATTTAAGCGATGATCTTGTATTAATGTATTGGAGTTTGTTGGATGGTATTGTGTGCTCTTGATGTGACCCATGTATTGTTTTTCTATGTGTATACATGTCTTTTAAGAGTTTTAGAAGAGACGCACGTGTATTTTTTAAACTAAAAATTTAGTTTAAACTTTTTACTTTGTGGGAGATGGAACGGGTATTGGGTTAAGAATAAAATAAGTGAATTTGTGTTTAAATGTCAATGGCCCTGTTTTTAAATCACATTTGTTCACATTTGTGTTAATTTAAGATGAATCCAGATTTTTTTCCCATCACTTTGATTGTCACTGATATTAATGAATGGTGTTTACATAGATTTTTGCATGATTTCAAAGACCGTATTTGCATAGTTTTTTGGCCGACATTTCAAAGTGATGTCTGCGTTGTAATTCTGAACAGACATAAAGAGGTGGTAGAGGTCTTCCTCTTGCTGATGCAATGTTTTGTTTAATTTGCATCTGGCCTGTGGTCAAACGGCAGTACTCTGCTCCCTTAGATTTGATTTAGATTTGAATTATAAGCGCAGACTTTTCTAAGTCACTTTGAATACTTTTCGACAGCACATTATTCTGTTGCAGAGACTTTAAAACAGGGGTCGGCAACAGGCGAGCCCTCAGGATTTTCCTTGGTCAAAAAAGACAAATTAACAGGAATTTAGCTAAAAACAAATTTAATTTAGGAAATCAGTTAGTATTTCCATAAATAAATGATTGTGTCTCAAGGTATGAAATTGTACTTGAAAATAACGATTTCTTTTTGGGATTAGTTGTGTTCAATTTGCAGTGCACAAATGATTAGAAATATGTTCTGGCGTTGCCACCATCCGCTCCGACAAAAGTCAGCCCGCGGTTCGAGTTGCCTACCCCTACCTCAACCAACTGGTAGAAATGTTGAAATGCAGGTTGATCCTCATTCCTTAGTTAATGAAAGGAGTTTGTTTTTATTTATATATATATATATATATATATATATGTGTGTGTGTGTGTGTTTAGTACCAGTCAAAAGTTTGGACACACCTACTCATTCCAGGTCCGTGGGGCGACGCACAATTGGCCTAGCGTCGTCCGTCCGGGTTAGGGAGGGCTCGGCCGGTAGGGATCTCCTTGTCTCATCGCGCACCAGCGACTCCTGTGGCGGGCCGGGCGCAGTGTGCGCTAACCAAGGTTGCCAGGTGCACAGTGTTTCCTCCAACACATTGGTGCGGCTGGCTTCCTGGTTGGATGCGCGCTGTGTTAAGAAGCAGTGCGGCTTGGTTGGGTTGTGTATCGGAGGACGCATGACTTTCAACCTTCGTCTCTCCCGAGCCCGTACGGGAGTTGGAGCGATGAGACAAGATAGTAGCTACTACAAAAACAATTGGACACTATGAAATTGGGGAGAAAAAGGGATAAAATACATTTTTTTTTTAAACTATAAAATGACACGTGGTAACCAGAAAAGTGTTACATCTAAATATATTTTATATTCTTCCAAGTAGCCACCCTTTGCCTTGATAACAGCTTTGCACACTTCGTATTCTCTCAGCCAGCTTCATGGAATGCATTTCAACAAGGCATTGCCTTGTTAATTTGTGGAATTTCTTTCCTTCGTGTGTTTGAGCCAGTCAGTTGTGTTGTGACAAGGTAGGGTTGGTATACAGAAGGTTTCTTCAAGTGCAGTTGCAAAAACTATCAAGCGCCTTGATGAAACTGGCTCTCATGAGGACCGCCACAGGAAAGGAAGACCCAGAGTTACCTCTGCTGTGGTATGATGAAACTGGCTCTCATGAGGACCGCCACAGGAAAGGAAGACCCAGAGTTCCCTCTGCTGCAGAGGATACGTTCTTTAGAGTTACGTGGAGGTGCTTTGCTGGTGACACTGATTTATTTAGAATTCAAGGCACACTTAATCAGCATGGCTACCACAGCATTCAGCAGCGATACGCCATCCCATCTGTTTTGCGCTTAGTGGGACTTTCATTTTTATTTTTCCACAGGACAATGACCCAAAAGCACACCTCCAGGCTGTTTAAAGGCTATTTGACCAAGGAGAATAATGGAGTGCTGCATCAGGTGACCTGGCCTCCACAATCACCCGACCTCAACCCAATTGAGATGGTTTGGGATGAGTCGGACTGCGGAGTGAAGAAAAAGCAGCCAACAAGTGCTCAGCATAGTTGGGAACTCCTTCAAGACGGTTGGAAAAGCATTCCAGGTGAAGCTGGTTGAGAGAATGCCAAGCGTGTGCAAAGCTGTCATCAAGGCAAAGCTACTTTGAAGAATCTCAAATATAAAATATATTTTGATTAGTTTAACACTTATTCCACAATGTAGAAAATAGTAAAAAATAAAGAAACTCTTGAATGAGCAGGTGTGTCTAAACGTTTGATTGGTACTGTGTGTATGTGTGTGTGTATATATATATATATATATATATATATAACACCGCTTGCTATTGATCAGCATCATAGATATGGACAAGTGTTTTTCTGACCATCTGCTTGACAAGGAAAAACAATGGGCTGGGGTGTATTCATTATGCCAATTCTGTTGCAAAAAGAAACAATACAGGGAGGGACCAAGCTGAATTTGTCCAATAGAAACTCTGGTTTTCACTGTTTGGACTAATGATTACACCCCTGATATTTTAGCCCATAACTAGCGCCCCAAGGTTTTCCTGGCCAAGTCATGTAGTCAGGAAAAACTATTGGGCCAAATCACAGAATTTAAGCTGACAGGTAGACTAATTCTAGAGTTAGTTTTTAGTTCTGTCATTAGTTGTTCCTCCCACAACCACACTTCAGTTGCATTTCCTGTGGTTTAATGTCCTCTTTCTGATTTTGGATTTTTTTTTTAATTGTATGACGGACTGTTTATATACAGTGAGCAGAGAGAGAGATTGTTGTATGTGATTCACAGCATATCCTGGGTCTTGTTCATTAGGGCATGCAATGGAAAGGTTTTTTAATATGATTTCTGACAGAAACCAAAAATGTGTGTTTCTTATTGGACAAGTCCAAGTAGTCCATCCCTGTTTGAGTCCATTTTCTTCAGTCTGGTACGTAATGAACACCACCCTGCATTGTGTGCCTCCACAAGCCTCGGGGGGGGGGGGACCTCGAAGCCAGTTCCACTGCTTTTTTTTCCCCATTGTTCCCTTCAAATCATGGACTGATTTAGACCTGGGACACCAGGTGGGTGATTCCCCTCTAATTATGGACTGATTTAGACCCGGGACACCAGGTGGGTGATTCCCCTCTAATCATGGACTGATTTAGACCTGGGACACCAGGTGGGTGATTCCCCTCTATCTAATCATGGACTGATTTAGACCTGGGACACCAGGTGGGTGATTACCCTCTAATCATGGACTGATTTAGACCTGGGACACCAGGTGGGTGATTACCCTCTAATCATGGACTGATTTAGACCTGGGACACCAGGTGGGTGATTCCCCTCTATCTAATCATGGACTGATTTAGACCTGGGACACCAGGTGGGTGATTCCCATCTAATCAGGGACTGATTTAGACCTGGGACACCAGGTGGGTGATTACCCTCTAATCAGGGACTGATTTAGACCTGGGACACCAGGTGGGTGATTCCCCTCTAATCAGGGACTGATTTAGACCTGGGACACCAGGTGGGTGATTCCCCTCTAATCAGGGACTGATTTAGACCTGGGACACCAGGTGGGTGATTCCCCTCTAATCAGGGACTGATTTAGACCTGGGACACCAGGTGGGTGATTACCCTCTAATCAGGGACTGATTTAGACCTGGGACACCAGGTGGGTGATTACCCTCTAATCAGGGACTGATTTAGACCTGGGACACCAGGTGGGTGATTACCCTCTAATCAGGGACTGATTTAGACCTGGGACACCAGGTGGGTGATTACCCTTTAATCAGGGACTGATTTAGACCTGGGACACCAGGTGGGTGATTACCCTCTAATCAGGGACTGATTTAGACCTGGGACACCAGGTGGGTGATTCCCATCTAATCAGGGATTGATTTAGACCTGGGACACCAGGTGGGGTATTCCCCTCTAATCAGGGACTGATTTAGACCTGGGACACCAGGTGGGTGCAATGAATTATCAGGTAGATCAGAAAACCAGCAGGCTCTTGACATCGTAGGGTCAGAGTTGAATACCCTGGTCTATGGGATCTGACCAGGAAGATACCTAAAGCCCCACCGAGTTCTTCCCAGTCAGGAGAAACTACTGGTCCCTCCTATGTAGCTCTCTAATGGATATGTCTTCCACAACATCAACTACTGAATGTACATAATATGCAGATTTGTAAATGTAAAAATGTGTGAATAAACAAATGTCATAATATTCTAGTGGTTGTGTTGTCTCTGAAATGGGAGAGAGACAGCTGATAGTACATTCATTTATAGATGGGTTTTGCAATTGTGAAATATCATTGATGATACTGGGGGGGGGATGTTTTGTTTTTTATGTGCATTTGTATATAGAAACATCTTTTGTCATTTTGACTATAGAATATGGCTCTACAGTGCAGCTTGTCAAACTATTTTCAACATGAAACATCAATGGAGAACGTAATTGCAGACGGGGCATTTAGTAGTTTGAATGGCAGAAGTGGTATTCCACTCAATCATGTATTTGTTGCTCTATCATGACCACCATCTCTTCCTGACTGTTTCCAGGCTGTAAGAGGAAGACATTGTGTCCTGTCTGTCATGTCTAAGCCTGTTTCAGGTGAGGATTTCCTACTGCTTCATTTCAGATTGTGTGTGTGTGTGTGTTTGTGTGTGTGTGTGTGCACACGCAAGAGGGGAGATTTATAATATCATCGGTCCCTTTCTATTTGACCACACATTCAAATAAATAAGCAGATAATCAGAAACAACTCAATTCTAAAAGCTGCATATAGATTTCTAAGAGGGAACACCTGGAATCACCTGGAATTATCAGCACTCTTTCCTGAGACATGAATCCCTTACTTTACGACGGGTGTTTTTCGCCCTTCATAACCCCATTCCCTCGGTCTCCTTTTCTCCCAGAATGCTGTCTTAAATAAAGTGGTTTCTACTTTGGTCCCGCTGTCCTCACGTCAGGACTCAGGCCAACATTGACTGGCGCAGGGGGTGTGGCCTAATAGCATTTGTGATATATTTATGTCTAACTTTACCAAACATGGAGTACTATCGTTGATCAGATCACAGGTAGCATTACAGGATAACACAATGCCATCCCTCTTTAGCCAAGCAGGCCCACAGACAACAGGAACAATGCTGCCTTTGTAAGGAAACCTATACGTGTCCTTGTCATGTCTACAAAATACTAATCCCTCTTTCCACTCCTCTGCTATCTCATGTCCTTTCTTCTTCCTCTTCTCTCTCCCTCCTCACCTCTTTCCTCTCTCTTCCCTCTCTCCCTCCTCACCTCTTTCCTCTCGCTTCCCTCTCTCTCCCTCCTCACCTCTTTCCTCTCTCTTCCCTCTCTCTCCCTCCTCACCTCTTTGCTCTCTCCTTTCCTCTCTCTTCCCTCACTCTCACCCTCCTCACATCTTTCCTCCTCTCTTCTCCTCTCAGGTAGGGTAACTCAGACCGTGCTTTCCTCTCTCTTCCCTCGCTCTCTCCCTCCTCATATCTTTCCTCCTCTCTTCTCCTCTCAGGTAGGGTAACTCAGACCGTTCTTTCCGCTCTTTGCTCTCGCTCTACCTCTGTGGAAAAGGAAAAACCCAGGAGATAAAACACGAGTCTTTCTCCATGAGGCACTCTGTAAAACAGACTCCCCGACAGATTTGTAGAAGTTCTATTGTCCTATCTTAGATAACAGATATTCAGAGCTGCTGCTAAAATCACTGTCCTCTGCAGCTCCAACACAGTCCTGTGTCCAGCCCATTTCAGGACAACTGTGCTAAGATGACCGTATGGGTTATCTCTTTACTGAAATACGTTATTACTTCCCACAAGCTTGACTCGATTCAGTGCCTTGCTTAGAGGATGAGACGTATGGACCATCCATTCACTAACATGCTCTGCTACTCTACAACAACAAATAAAAGAGTCAATTCAATGCAGAATTTACTGACTGTCTGGCACAGAGGTCTTTATTTTTTGCCATTAATCTTCTCAAGTAGGTAGTTACAGCTATGAAAGAAAACAAATACCATTACTGATTTCCCAATATCCCAAGTTGAACTGCAATTACGTGCTTCATCTCTGGTCTCCTAAGCCACTCCGATGTCTTGAATTCATTTCATCCAAGCATTTCTTTCCCTTGATTTCACCCTTTATTTTGTCTGTTACTTAATGTGATTACAAGCTTTAGGAGAAATCCAATATGTGATTTAGAAACAGGCCCCATTTACGTTGCTGGAAGGGTGCCGACACGCCAGAGAGAGGAGGAGGAAGAGAATACAGTATGTTTATTGTGCCGCACGTTAGATCCTGGGAATAACACCCTTTTGGTTCTGCTTCCATTTTGGCGAGAACTGACAGCCGAATTCCTCTGAAATTTGATCCAATGGATATTTATTTATCAATATATAATAACAAAGCAGAGATCAGTTAACAAAGATGTTTGAGCAGAAGTGTAGCAGGGAGTCATAGGCTAACAGTTGTACACAGAAAAACCAGAAGTGTCTATATTGTCCTGTTGCTGCTTAGCTTTACAACCCTTTAGTTTCTTTAACACTGTAAATACTAGAACATTGGCCAACACTGGTGATTGTTGCATTCACTGGTGTAAATTGTTCAAAATCAACTCAGGGTACATTTTTAACTCGTATTAGTTGACTACCGTTGTGTAGGCCGTCATTGTAAATAAGAATTTGTTGTTAAATAAAATCCATGAGTAAAAGGTGTTGAAGCTGACATCTGGGAAACAGCATCACTGCTCCTACAGCACGTCCGTCAGTGGTTTTGTTCTGATGTTGAAACAGAGAGGAGCATCCAGCATCATGCATGTTTTTATTGCAGTATATACAGATGTGGCTGTTTCACCGTACATATCCCATCCAGCATCATGCATGTTTTTATTACAGTATATACGGATGTGGCTGTTTCACCCTACATATCCCATCCAGCATCATGCATGTTTTTATTACAGTATATACGGATGTGGCTGTTTCACCCTACATATCCCATCCAGCATCATGCATGTTTTTATTACAGTATATACGGATGTGGCTGTTTCACCCTACATATCCCATCCAGCATCATGCATGTTTTTATTACAGTATATACGGATGTGGCTGTTTCACCCTACATATCCCATCCAGCATCATGCATGTTTTTATTACAGTATATACGGATGTGGCTGTTTCACCCTACATATCCCATCCAGCTTTAAGTAACGTTTTGCAGAATAAACATATAGAGTTGATTATCTTTTAACACTGTAGGGTGTAAACTTCAATTAGTAGTAAGCCTAGATGCAATTGTAGTTTATGTAGAAAAGGTTGTAGTAGTCCTAGTCATGTATAGTCTAATCTGTAGCCTACAGTATTATAGTAGTAGGTGGTGAAAACCACCATCCTCTCTTTCCCTTAGTTGTCGTCGACACTTTATCCCTTTCAGCTGTGTAGAAAGGAAGTCATTACGCAGTCATCACACTTACTCAGTGTATCTTATCTGTTTTTAACTTGTTAAATCCTCTTAACAGAACGACAGGAGAATGACTAGTTCAGGGCCTACGTGCTGTGGAGTCGGTCTCGATGAATGAAACGCACACTCGTATTCCAGGAAATGAGACGGCATTCCGCAGAGGCGCAGGATTGGCCCTTTTCCATATTGGTCGTTCTCAAGGGACTCTTTATCTTATTGCCTCAATCCAGGAGACATCAGAGTATCAACTGGGTCAGTAATGTGACATCGGGCCGCCCCGCGCTGCTCTGTCGCAAGTTGGCAAAAACAAAGAGTCCCTTCTTGACGGCCACTGTTCCTCTCTTACGGTAAGCAGCTGTTAGGGGCTACATTTTTTCTCAAGTCTTCATTTGGTTGGTGAAAGCTCCCGGCTTGACAGACAGATGCACAGGTTACTGGGGCAGAACGGAGGAGCGAGAGAGGCCAGGGAAGGAATGCCCTCCTGCTGGGACAATCTCACATGAGAGCCTTGACACTGCCCAACCCTGTCCCAGTCCAACCCAGGCCTGCTCAGGTTCAGGTTCAGGTTCAGCTTGACCCAGACCTAATCCTAGAACCAGACCCAGACATTCATGTTCATAGACAGGAGTTGTTTTAATTTGCATTGACCTCTATCCAGGTATTTTTTTATTTACAATCTTCCGTCTTGAGAATGAACCATAGTCTTTAATGGGCGTAGTTCAGTGGTCTGTACAGGTGCAGCACACCAGGAGGTGGAGTCGGCTCTGAATAACATGCAGTAGCATAACAAATAGTATACACATGTCTTCCCTTTAGAAGGACAATGCTAAGCGTTTCACTGAAAGTAGATAATACATGTAGTATCACTTGTTAATACACATTAGAAATAAACGTCTGAAGAGGGGTGGTGGGGGGAGGGGGGGGGGGGGGGGGGGGGGGGGGGGGTTTAAACCATTAACATCTACCCCTCACTAGTCTACAGGTGCACCTCCAGCAGCCAGAGAACCATAAGGCTGAGTGGCCTGTCATTAACAGGGGGAGACAGACCTCCCGTCCTGGGCACACAGATGTGTGATTCCAACTGGCACTGGGCCCCCGGTGATACGATGTTAACGGCCGCTGTGTAATGAGAAGGTCAACTGCTCGCACTAAAATAATTAACTGTAAACAGCTTAAGTCAATTAAGAAAATACCTGAGTGCTTTCAATTGAATAACACTTTGTTCCAGAGGGGATTCCTTTGTTTTGGTGTCTTATTATGGAGTCAGTTTCCCCCCTCCTTTATTTTTCCATTTTTCTCGATCTCTTTTCATTTTTGTCCCATCATAGTGGACCAATCATAACCTCGATACATGAAGTCCTCTGAAGGAGAATTCAGCTGTTGACATCAACATTCAGGGCATTCAGAAAGTATTCAGACCACTTCCCTTTTCCCACATTTTGTTATGTTACAGCCTTATTCTAAAATGTGGTAAATAAAATTAAAATACATCTAAATCAATCTACACACAATACCCCACAATGACAAAGTGAAAACTGGACTAACACAAAAACAACCCTTTAATACAGTTGAGGGTTTGCTTAATTATCTCGACCACAATCCAACCCTGTTTAACTCCTGCCTCTTGACCGCAGGAACCAGTTTCTCCACCTAATGGAACAAAAACAACTGTTTTCCTGTGAGAGGGGAAGTAAATAGAGGGGACACAACAGAGGTAGAGGTAGTGGCATACGCTGAGACTTGTCCCGGCTTCCTCTGGGCACAAATGGCCCTGTTCAATCAAGGATCATTTGCTGTGTGCGATGTAACAATGCCTTGTGCATGTGTTTCGAATCAAGTGTTTCCACTGGCATTCCTATCTTCGTCTCTTGACCTCCTCTCCACGAGAACTCTCCCCTTCTCTTTTTCTATCCCTCTCTGAGTAATAGAATGTGATTTCCTCAATTCCTATTGAAGAGAACCTGACGGGTTCTTTTTTTAGCTCTCCTCTGAGTTTCCCATGCTGGGCCAAGTGCTTTTATTCATGCTTTCTCCTACTTTTACATGACATCTATTTGCAAGCCCCTACATTCCTACACAGAAAAATACATGTGCTTGATTATTCCCCTTTCCGCACAAGTGTGTTTTGTTTGGTCTCGCCAAGCGGGCCCTGACTAAATACCCAGTGACATTAAAATGTGATGGCCTCTAATAAAATACCCTGCATGGAGCTGGGGTTAATGGGGTCTGGACCTGGGAGAACGGGGCGAGAGAGGGAGATAGAGGGTGAGAGGTAGAGGGGGAGAGAGGGAGAGGGGGAGAGAGGGAGGTAGAGGGAGAGAGAGGGCCCTGACTAAATACCCAGTGACATTAAAATGTGATGGTCTCTAATAGAATACCCTGCATGGAGCTGGGGTTGATGGGGTCTGGACCTGGGAGAACGGGGCGAGAGAGGGAGGTAGAGGGTGAGAGGTAGAGGGAGAGGGGGAGAGAGACAGGTAGAGGGGGAGAGAAGGAGGTAGAGGTAGAGGGGGAGAGAGACAGGTAGAGGGGGAGAGAGGGAAAGAAAGAGAGGGGGAAGAGAGATACAATCCAGAACAAAAAGAGGGAGAGAGAGAGTAAGAGCGAGAGATGGAGAGAGTTAAGCAAGAGAAAGCGCAAAAGAAAGAGAAAGAGGGAGGGAGAAAGAGAGGGAGGGAAAGAAGGAGAGTTGGATGGCTGTCAGCTGAGTCCTGGGAGCTGTACGACCGGTCAGACAGACCACACTACGAGCAATTATCCAGGACACTCACTCATGCAAGCAGAACGCTTCTTGCTGCACAGCCGGGCAAGGAGAACAGGCCGGCCATACTTGATGGTGAACCAGCCCCTGAGATAGCCCCGGTTTGGGGTTTCCACAATCCACACAAAAGGGCGTATTGATTCCGGATGCATGGAAAAAACACAGTGTTTTTTTTGATGGAACGGAGTGTTTCTAGTAGCCTCTGAGATATACCAAAATGGAAGGGGAGAGAAATTGATATGGTGCTCTGTGTTTTTGAAGTGTGGCTACGCTATTAAGGCATAGTGTTTCTCAGCAGTAATTGACACCCGTGAGTGTGAGTTGTGTGTGCGTGTGTGTGTGTCTTCCTAAAACAGTTCCACATTAAATAAGTGTAGGCCGTCATTGTAAATAACAATTTGTTCTTAACTGACTTGCCTAGTTAAATAAAGGTTAAATAAAAATGAATTATTCACTATTAAACCCTGGTATGACTGGCATTTGAATACTCCGACAGAGGTAGAACATCTAAAGTTTTAACTCTCTTGTTTTTCACAGAGGACATTTCCTTCCCCTCGGGACGTGGCCTATAAGTGAATATTGTGTTTGCTGTACCAGCTCTTTCTACTTGATCTTCATCTCATTTTACACTGCAAAGCTCTGTGCTTTGATCTGCTGAGTTGTCACAGGCAATGTTTATAGCCCAAAGGCCACCCTATTCCCTAGATAGTGGGCCCTGGATAAAGTAGTGCACTATATATGGAATAGGATGCCATTGGGGAGGCAGTCAATGCCTGTTGTTTTATTTATCAGGTTGTCTTGCTCTTTACACAGCTGTTGGTTTGATAGCTAGCTGTATATTAAATCGAGTCATGCTTTATTCAGGATGGAGATGCACCAAAGTGTAAATCATTTGTAGGCAATTGTGTTTAAAGACCGGGTTGTAAAGTCAAAGCCTGGCAGACATTTAGCCTGTTGGTGCCATCTGATTCCACTGTGTGAACGCAGCCTGTTGGTGCCATCTGATTCCACTGTGTGAACGCAGCCTGTTGGTGCCATCTGATTCCACTGTGTGAACGCAGCCTGTTGGTGCCATCTGATTCCACTGTGTGAACGCAGCCTGTTGGTGCCATCTGATTCCACTGTGTGAACGCAGCCTGTTGGTGCCATCTGATTCCACTGTGTGAACGCAGCCTGTTGGTGCCATCTGATTCCACTGTGTGAACGCAGCCTGTTGGTGCCATCTGATTCCACTGTGTGAACGCAGCCTGTTGGTGCCATCTGATTCCACTGTGTGAACGCAGCCTGTTGGTGCCATCTGATGCCACTGTGTGAACGCAGCCTGTTGGTGCCATCTGATGCCACTGTGTGAACGCAGCCTGTTGGTGCCATCTTATTCCACTGTGTGAACGCAGCCTGTTGGTGCCATCTGATTCCACTGTGTGAACGCAGCCTGTTGGTGCCATCTGATTCCACTGTGTGAACGCAGCCTGTTGGTGCCATCTGATTCCACTGTGTGAACGCAGCCTGTTGGTGCCATCTGATTCCACTGTGTGAACGCAGCCTGTTGGTGCCATCTGATTCCACTGTGTGAACGCAGCCTGTTGGTGCCATCTGATTCCACTGTGTGAACGCAGCCTGTTGGTGCCATCTGATTCCACTGTGTGAACGCAGCCTGTTGGTGCCATCTGATGCCACTGTGTGAACGCAGCCTGTTGGTGCCATCTGATGCCACTGTGTGAACGCAGCCTGTTGGTGCCATCTGATTCCACTGTGTGAACGCAGCCTGTTGGTGCCATCTGATGCCACTGTGTGAACGCAGCCTGTTGGTGCCATCTGATTCCACTGTGTGAACGCAGCCTGTTGGTGCCATCTGATTCCACTGTGTGAACGCAGCCTGTTGGTGCCATCTGATTCCACTGTGTGAACGCAGCCTGTTGGTGCCATCTGATTCCACTGTGTGAACGCAGCCTGTTGGTGCCATCTGATGCCACTGTGTGAACGCAGCCTGTTGGTGCCATCTGATTCCACTGTGTGAACGCAGCCTGTTGGTGCCGTCTGATTCCACTGTGTGAACGCAGCCTGTTGGTGCCGTCTGATTCCACTGTGTGAACGCAGCCTGGTGGTGCCATCTGATTCCACTGTGTGAACGCAGCCTGTTGGTGCCGTCTGATTCCACTGTGTGAACGCAGCCTGTTGGTGCCATCTGATTCCACTGTGTGAACGCAGCCTGGTGGTGCCATCTGATTCCACTGTGTGAACGCAGCCTGTTGGTGCCATCTGATTCCACTGTGTGAACGCAGCCTGTTGGTGCCATCTGATTCCACTGTGTGAACGCAGCCTGTTGGTGCCATCTGATTCCACTGTGTGAACGCAGCCTGTTGATGCCATCTGATTCCACTGTGTGAACGCAGCCTGTTGGTGCCATCTGATTCCACTGTGTGAACGCAGCCTGTTGGTGCCATCTGATTCCACTGTGTGAACGCAGCCTGTTGGTGCCATCTGATTCCACTGTGTGAACGCAGCCTGTTGGTGCCATCTGATTCCACTGTGTGAACGCAGCCTGTTGGTGCCATCTGATTCCACTGTGTGAACGCAGCCTGTTGGTGCCATCTGATTCCACTGTGTGAACGCAGCCTGTCTTGACATGAGGATCTTTTTTGTTTTAATTAGTGGCTGTTATTATGGTCTTGGTGCTGTACTGGGTTCTGAAGTATTTATTGGGTATTTACTTACAACAATACCTACATTTGTTCTCCACAGTGTCAGCAACTATAGTACACTGTTCCTGTGTCATTGTAATCCAATCATCCACTTGAGGTGTGTGGTTGACTGAATTATATTCAGAGTTATGGTTCGCATTTATGGTTTATAAATGATGAACCAAGAGGCAGGTTCTTGACACGCACAATAGAAGCTGTCACGTAAAATACATTAAGAGTATCTCTCTCTATCTCTCTCCATATCTCTCTCTATCTCTATATCTCTCTCTATCGCTCTCTACATCTCTCTCTATATATATATATATATCTCTCTCTAACTCTCTCTATCACTCTCTCTATATCTCTAACTCTCTCATGGCTCTGCCACAAGAGAAGGTCATCACGGTGAAGATTGGGGTCTAACTTGAATGACATCATGAGATCTCTGTCTCTCTGTACCTTTATAAATGGTCCTAACCTGACAGGAGATCCGTCCGTGAGGAGAAAGGAAGATGATTATTTAACAACCCACAGATTCCCCTAGAAGTGTGTCACCGGCCCATCAACATTTTATTATCCTTAATTCCAAAACCCCACAAGACTCGGGTGAGGGTTTCATCTCATAATACTGCATAACTACTCTCCTCTTACACCACTTTTCTCTTCTTTAATAACAAACATTCATTTACCTTTTCATTATGCTCATGGGGGTAATAATTTAGACCGATTACAAACGTAGCCTTGTTGGTGTAATGACAATGTCAGGCACACTAAAGATGCTTTGTTCCACAAAACTGGTGTTGCTAATAAAAAGCACTCTCTCGTTCCCTAGTGTCCCCCACTCCGTGGCCCTCTACCCCTCGATCCCTAGTGTCCCCCACTCCGTGACCCTCCCAGGGCCAAAAGGGAGATGTAAACATTGTTCGGTCATTCAATCCTTCACATTAGGGCCAGTGCTTTTGACAAGAAGCCTTGCATCTCAGGGACAATGCGGACCACGTTCTTCTCTCTCCCCCGAGCGGGGACGTCGGTTCTGACTTCTACCTCATCTGTGATACACTATATCCCAGGCTGCATTTCACCTCAAACAGTCAGCCACTGTAGCCACCAAGCAAGAAGACACATTTAGCGAAAAAGCAAGCCGCGCTCCATTGCTGAAAGATGGAGGGGATGGTAGAACAATTATTAGATAGTTTGTTAACTCGCACTAAACAATTTTTTAAGTCGTAATGATTTTTCTTTAGCTTTATGCATTTCACCCAAACCACCTGTGGCCACCAAGCAAGATACACTTAGATAAAAGATAAAGGGGAATAGTCAAATAGTGTTATTGTAGCCTATTGTTTGTTGCCTGTAAATTGTGAATATGATTTCAAATTGTGGAAAGCTTTGTCTATGGGTCCATTACTGTTTCCCTAACTCTCTACCATGGTTAGTAACAATTTCCTTAAGGTTCTGTGTATAAGCTGCTTGTAAAACATAGTTCTACTGTTTCCCTAACTCTCTACCATGGTTAGTAACAATTTCATTAAGGTTCTGCGTACAAGCTGCTTGTAAAACATAGTTCTACTGTTTCCCTAACTCTCTACCATGGTTAGTAACAATTTCCTTAAGGTTCTGTGTACAAGCTGCTTGTAAAACATAGTTCTACTGTTTCCTAAGCATTTGTAAACTGTTTGTAAATGATCATATTGTGTATGGCCATGTCTAACATCACTTAAGATAATTATCAATTACCAGCTAGTCATCAGCAGTGGTCAAATGTGGACATTTTCCTCTTAAGAATGAGAGACAGCAGAACTTAAATTCAGTACATTTCTGTTCAAGTGCACCACAGAAAAGCAACCAAAACAATCACTTGTTATGACAGTCCTATATCAATTTAAAACAATTTCAGATTCAACACCTGGTTCTTAGTGGGTTTTCTCATAATTCATTTGTACTTTTTTGGGGGAGGGGGGGGGGGGGGTGGGGGGGGGGGGCTGTCACTGAATTGTTAAAACCAACACTCTAAGTACAGTATAATGGAAATGACATATCATAGTGTTAAGTGTTTTATAGGCCTATCCCACAGGAGGCTGCTGAGGGGAGAACGGTTCATAATAATGGCCGGAAGGGCCTTTATCATGTGATTTGATCAATCATTTTTTTTTAAATGTCCTTTTGTCTTTCTATAAACTATGTAACACCTTGACATATCTTAAGGCTTCGCATGAAATTACCAAGTGAATCATCAAATGAAAAACATAATGAAGAGAGAGTGTAGACTCACCAGAGTGTAGACTCACCAGAGTGTAGACTCACCAGAGTGCAGACTCACCAGAGTGCAGACTCACCAGAGTGTAGACTCACCAGAGTGCAGACTCACCAGAGTGCAGACTCACATTAGCCCGCCTTCAATGAACATTTGACCCAGTAAGAAGTTGTCATGGGTGTTGCATTTTTTGATGGTGTTTTTTATAATGGGGTAACACCAGTGACATGACATTGAGGAACGGCTATTCCCTGTCAAATATTGATATTATTCAGTTGATATTTTAGTTTTTAAAGTAATCCACTAAGTAACTACAATCATTTCCTTTGTATTATGACATATATTTTTTTACAAATAATATGCCACTAAACCACGACTTCTTACCCAAGGGACAAGCCTTGGTTCTACAATATATAAACACAATTACATATGGTTGATGAAGAAAAAACACACTTAAATGAAAACAAAAACACAGAGTTTGTGTCATTATCTGAGGTTTTGAAGAGGTTTTCCTGGTGGTTAAGGTGAGGGACAGGAAAGACAACATAATAATAATAATAATGACAACAATAATAATAATAATGACAATAATAATAATAATGACAACAACAACAACAATAATAATAATAATAATAATGACAATAATAATAATGACAATAATGACAATAATAATAATAATAATAATAATGACAATAATAATAATAATGACAATAATAATAATAATAATGACAATAATAATAATAATAATGACAATAATAATAATAATAATGACAATAATAATAATAATGACAATAATAATAATGACAACAACAATAATAATAATAATAATAATAATAACAATAATAATAATGACAATAATGACAATAATAATAATAATAATAATAATAATGACAATAATAATAATAATAATGACAATAATAATGACAATAATAATAATAATAATAATAATAATAATGACAACAACAATAATAATAATAATGACAACAATAATAATAATAATAATAACAATAATAATAATAATAATAATAATAATAATAATAATGATGACAACAATAATAATAATAATAATGACAACAATAAAAATTATACGTTGATGGGTGCTTATATTTGTCCTATTTCACACATTTACTAGTGTGTCTTAATTATTCATGTATTTATCTTACTATGTATTCGTCTGTCTGTCTGTCTGTCTGTCTGTCTCTGTCGATAATGTATTGTGTTGACTGTTCTGCTGAAGACACTAGCACCGTACACACTCAAGTTGTACAACTTATGTTCAGTGCATTTGGTGCACAACGGTTGTGATACGACAGTCAGTTTTTCAGCAGAAAATGATTAGACAACCTTTGCGTGTGACAACGCACAACGACAACGCACTAAGGTTGTGTGAACTTGTGTGTGCAGGCAAACTCTCCGTGATTTATTACTATATGGATTATTACCTCTTTATAATGGATGCAAGTTTGTTTTGGAAGAGAAAAGGAAACTACCTCCCATTGTCAGAGTTAATGTTAAACATATAGTTGAATGTATAGGTGGGCTTGGAGATTGGTTATCGTGGTGAAATTCACTAAAGCCTTTTGAGCCTTTTGTTGACAGCGTTCAACACCATTACCACGATTACCACAGATAGGCATACGGTAGCATTTCAATTTCAATTGCCATAGAATGCAGTTATATTTCAAATAGTTGTACAACTGTTTTGAATCATCTGAATTCAAATGGAATTTAACCTTGAAACAATTTTTTCATACATTTTTCATTGGTCCACTTTTTGATAAAGTCCCACAAAATGATGAATTTCAACATTCACATTTTCAAGATACTGTATATGGCTTTCAGTCTTCCGATGCTTCATATAGTCTACACGTTTGCTCTGAGAACTGACTAAATAATTCAAGATGATTTGCTTGTCTGTATATTTGTCTATTTGATCCGTTTTATACTTCTTGGCCAGGTCTACCTTGCAAAATAGGTCTTCTGACATCAATTGTGAATTCCTGGTTAAATAAATGTTAAATATACAGTATATATAATTTTTTTTTATAAAAATGTAGCCAATTCAATCTAAAGTGCACCTGGTGTGTGAATAAGGTCTCTCTCCACTGCACTATACTGTAGAATGGTCAAACTGGCTCTGGTCTGGTGATATGTCATCAAGTGGGAAAGTAATCTACAGACGGAGAGAAACGACGATGATGGATTCTATATCTAAGCTTCCTTTGTTTCACGGTGTTCCTCAATGAGCTTGCAAATTGCTCTGATCTTAAACACAAAGCGCTCTCTCACTCCCTTTAACTGACTGGATAAGCGGCCCGGCGGGACCCCGGCAGGACGATGTGAATCGGTGAGAAACGACAGAGGATAAGAATCTCTTCCCTACATCAAAGGCTGAGTCACCTCTTTCATTCATGTCTACTCTCTTAGAAAAAAATTGTTTGACTGTCCTCATAGGAGAACCCTTTGTAGAACCCTTTTTGGTTCATGTAGGACCCTTTCCACAGAGGGTTCTACATGAAACCCAAAAGGGTTCTATGGGGAACCAAAAAGGGTTCTCCTGTGGGGACAGCTGAAGAACCCTTTTGGAACTCTTTTCTCTTGGTCTATCAGAGGTAACACCTCTCCTTCATTTGCATCTCACTGAGTTTTACCTGTATCATATCTGCTGTTGTATCATATCTGCTGTTGTAATTTGGACACAATCGCCCATTAATTAAAGTTAGAATCCTTAATTGAAACAATAACAAAGTGGCCTCCCCGCCCGTTTGGCTAGGGGATGGGGCTGGAGAAATTCATAGACAGAGCTATGGATGTAAGGACTGACAATCCATTATAACACATGTATAATATTAACGTATTAATGTTTTGAGGCTATACAGTGTTTGTTTACATTTATGTTGTTTACAAACATTTGAATAAAAAAACATATATTTTAGGTTCAGATTAGGTACAACCTTTGTACTAAGATCATGAGGCATTTATCAGTTATATTTTTGAAGAGTTAATGGGTAAATATAATTTATTTATGTCCAAAAATTAATGTAGTGTAGCAATTTAGGTCTCTATCTTTAAGGTTATATATACTCAGTAACAATTCCTGATCAAGTGCATGAACTACAGTCTTTGGGCTAATCCCAAATTGACCCATATACCCTGTGCCCAATGCACTTGATCTGAGGGGATTGGACAGGTGTAAGCAATATGGTAATAGCACTATTTGCATTTAGGGAAGCACATCTTCAGAATTACAGATAACAGTACATTACTTCACACAGTAAAATGTACCCTGTAAAGTTTGATATGAGTGGTTTGTATTTCTAATTCCATAGAATTAGAATGACTTAGTAAATAATACTTTTTTTTGTCATTTAGCAGACACTCTTATGCCGAGCAATTTACAGTAGCAATTAGTGTTAAGTACATTGCAGATTGGCAGATTTTTTTTCTCACCTAGTTGGCTCCGGGGATTCAAACCAGCAACTTTTCGATTACTGGCCCGACACTCTTAACAGCTAGGCTACTTGCAGTGTACCCAGTTTGACACTTGATCTTGCCTTCTGTATTAAATACGATGTCATTGTATGTTCATGGTGGATTCTACTCTCTGCACTATTAGGATGTTGTGCGCCTGTTCCGGCCCGGAGATGTCAGTCAGGTTCATTGTTAACGGAGTATCATAGAAGTTATACAACGTCCTTTAGAAATCACATCATCACATAATAACTTCACACACTATGGCAGTTCATCGTCAAACAATAGGAGAAGCTGATAGCAGGGTCTGTGGGATAGCAGCTCATCATGTATGGGACTTAATATGCCTCTAAAATGGCACCCTATTCCCTTTATAGTGCACTATTTTTTACCAGGGGCACATTGTCCTCTGGATAAAACTAGTACACTATAAAGAGAATGGGGTGCTTTTTGGGACGCAGTTTCATCTATGACCTGAACTATGGGCTCCATTAATAAAAGGGCTTGTTATTGCCAACGAGAGCTCACTTGATTGCCTAGGCTTTCCTCTCACACATATTTTGCTACTGTAGTACAACCATCTGCCTGAGTTTGTTCTCTCCTTCCCCTCCAGTATATTTTGCAACAAGCGGAGGGAGGGTTCTTTCTCATCGGAGTGCTGAAAAGAGTCATTGTCTGGGCCCCTGAGCACCTGGACAGAGTTATCTCACTGTGGCACTGGCCCTCTCTCTACCTCTCTCTCTTTCTCTCTGCCTCTCTTTCTCTCTACCTCTATTTCTCTCTACCTCTTTTTCTCTCTACCTCTCTCTCTTTTCCTCTCTTTTTCTCTATATCTCTCTCTACCTCACTTTCTCTCTACCTCTCTCTACATCTCTTTCTCTCTACCTATCTCTCTACCCCTCTTTCTCTCTACCTCTCTTTTTCTCTACCTCTCTTTCTCTCTACCTCTGTCTCTCTACCTCTCTTTCTCTCACTGGATTGCTCTCTTCCTCCGCTCCACATGCAGGAAATGCTCTCTCTCCCTCTCTCCACCCCACGTGCTCTCCCTCTCTATCTCTCTCCCTCTCTATCTATCCCTCTCTCTCTCTCTCTCCCTCTTGATCTTGCTCCCTCTCTCCACCTCACGTGTTCTCCCTCTCTATCTCTCTCTCTCTCTCTCTCTCTCTCTCTCCCCTTCCTCCCTCCCTCCACGCTCCAGAGATCTAGCACCATCTTTTCTTTCTCATTCTCATGGTGTTTCTTCCAGGCAGGCCATGAACTGGTGGGTGGCATTAGAGCTCACTCCCTGTCCATCCCATCACTGATCAGATGGGTCTTAAGGGCCTGCCACTCACCAGTGATCTGATCAGCCACAAGAAGGACACAGCCACTCTCAGTTAGGCTACTAGCTACCTGGGTCGTGTTCATTAGGGCAAAATATAGCAAAAAATATTGTGCAAGTTCAGATAACAGCTCCCTGTTTCATTCCATTTTGCACACGGTTTTATACCACTCCCTGTCTTCTGAACATGAACCTGTATATGTGCTGGGTAGTGGAGATCAGGTTGCAGGGGTGGTGGATTATGATACTGCAGACTGGCTGTTCATATATTTTCAATTCCAATTGATATATTTCAGTCCCTGGTACAATGATATTGAAATCCGAGGCATCACATAGTATAGACAGGTGTATGATTTAAAATACATTTTGTCAGTTTCACATCTACCTCCGCTCCCCCTCTCCTGAACCCGACTTCACCGGTCTACTAACCATTGTCCCTGGTAACCCTCATTACACACAGCTGGCAACCCATCATTACACACACCTGGCAACCCTCATTACACACACCTGGCAACCCATCATTACACACACCTGGCAACCCATCACTACGCACACCTGGCAACCCTCATTACGCACACCTGACAACCCTCATTACATACACCTGGCAACCCTCATTACATACACCTGGCAACCCTCATTACATACACCTGGCAACCCTCATTACATACACCAGGCAACCCTAATTACATACACCTGACAACCCTCATTACATACACCTGGCAACCCTCATTACACACAGCTGGCAACCCTCATTACGCACACCTGACAACCCTCATTACACACACCTGGCAACCCATCATTGTGCACACCTGGCAACCCTCATTACGCACACCTGGCAACCTATCATTACGCACACCTGGCAACCTATCATTACGCAAACCTGGCAACCCTCATTACGCACACCTGGCAACCCTCATTACGCACAACTGGCAACCCTCATTACACACACCTGGCAACCCTCATTATGCACACCTGCACCCCATCATGAGGCACACCTGGACTCCATCACTACCCTGATTACTTCCCCTTTATCTAGCACTCCTTTGTTTTCACCCACCAGGCAATATCGTTTATGTTTCCATTTTAGACACTTTCTGTTTTGTACTGTTCCATGTCATCATTAAACTCACTAATTGCACTTGCTTCCTGACTCTCTGAGTCTAAGTTACAGTCAGGGTGTCCAAATTCGCTGTGATTATATAATCATATTGCTTAATTTATTCGTAGTTCATTCATATACATTCTTTAGGTCCAGTTTCCCGTACACAGTTAGTCCTGGATTAAAAAGCACTTTCAATGTAGATTCTCCATTGAGTTGACTTGTTATTGCTGGACTAGGCCTAATCTGTGTACGGGAAACTCTCTCACTACATAAGGACAAAAAATTGCCAAAGTGTTTAAATCATATTCATCATAATTAAATTGTTTCATAATTCCTGAATTCATACCTACATTATCTTGTCAATAGTCTCCTATTAACACATGCTGTTACCACAATTAGCTGTCTGGGTGTGTGTTGAGTCTAAGTGGTGTTGAGCTGTGGTGGGGTAAGACTTGACCTCCATTAGAAGGTGTGGAACCCCAATTAACCATCCAACCCTGGAGGAGCACAGCACCTGGCCACACCTTCTCACTACACATCTGGACCATTTCTGGATGTTTTTCACATCACCTATCGCCATCTACCACCAGAGCCATACAACTGTAGTTATTGTGTCAAGTTGTGAAGGGAAATTCTATACATTTTTTATTTAACATTTATTTCACCAGCTAAGATCCATTAAGGTTAAAAACCTATTTTGCGAGGACAACCTGGCAAGAAGGCAAAACAGGGACATAGCAGTGTGAAAATATGACAGAAAAATACAGAATACACACAAAAGAATAAGTGTCACAATTTCCAGATACATTTGAAGATTAGAAACAACTGCAGCTATCACAAATGGTGTCGTCGATCAGAGTCTTAAAAACAGGCAAGGACACTAACTGCCCTAACTTTAATATCTTTTGAAGCATGTTCCAGGATGACGGGGCATTATGGGAAAACGATTATTTCCCCATCTCAGTTCTAGCCTTAGGAACAGACAAGGACAGCAGCGACTGTGAACAAAGATCTAGTGATGATAATAACAACAATCAACTACAGTACAGTTCAACTATCTTGAGCATTATTGAATGTTATTATAAGATGCCATTGCTAAAAGATGCATTGTTGCCTTGCTTTTGCCACTGTCAGGCTGACCTATGGTTCCATTGCAACCCATGCAATTACAACCCATATGGAGTAATCTGTAGGCCTACTTTAGTTCCTTCTTTGCATGGAATTCCTGATTATCATCAATGTCTCCAATCCTGATGCATATCATATCTACATTTCCAGAGCATTTGAAGCCTATTTGCATAAACAATTTAAATAGGATGATCCCATGACTGCAAAGTACCGCAAGCAAAGCAATGTGTCTCGCAATAACTCATTTAGTCTATAATCTTAACTGATCTGTTTGCTTTCCCTTCTTTGTTTTTCATCTCACTCTCTCTACAGTATCTCTCTCTCTCTCTCTCCATTCCTGCTATGGCTTTCCTCTTGCTCAGTCTCTCTGGGTCTCTCTCTCTCTCTCTCATTAGGAAGTGTTAGAAACTTGCTGAAGTGAGAAATGCACCGGCGAGAGCTCGTTGTCCTCATTAGAACAAGAAGACAAGAAGAGTGACAAGAGGCAACGAAGGGGAAACAATGGCGACAGTGTTTGATTGTCGAGCCCTGAGCCGGTCGACGGCTTTGTCCCCCCGGAGAACAAAAGCATTTGTTTGCATGTGTTCAACTCCATTCAACTTCACCACGTCCAGGTGCAAAAACCAACTTGGCGAAGAACATCACAACTCATCACACCTTTGCACGGCTGATGACCGGCCAGCAGTCTCCCCCAATCCTCCGGCTGTGGCTGATCAAAGCTCTTGTGTTATAATGTAAATAATGTGCGGACAAATGAATTCTCACTCATTACTTGCATGGCTTTGACTGTAAAGACACAGACAATAATTTGGTGGTAGGCCTACAGTAATCTCTCTCTCTCACACACACACACATACACACACACTGGCGGTGTTAGAATTATTGAATGCCAATCAGGTTTGGTGATGTTGTTTGTGAACTTGATCTTGGGAACCATTTACAGTAACAGTCAAAAGTTTTGACACGCCTACTCATTCAAGGGTTTCTCTTTATTTTGTCTATTTTCTACATTGAAGAATAATACAACTATGAAATAACACATATGGATTCATGTAGTAACCAAAAAAGTGTTAAACAAATCAAAACATATTTTAGATTTTAGATTCTTCAAAGTACACCTGCCAACTTTACCCGGAAGCCAGCCGCACCAATATGTCGGAGGAAACACCATTCAACTGACAACCAAGGTCAGCCTGCAGGCACCCGGCCTGCCACAAGAAGTCGCTAGAGAGAGATGATTCAAGTAAAGCCCTCCACAGCGAAACCCTCCCCAACCCAGACAACGCTGGGCCAATTGTATCCATCCTACGGGACTCCCGGCCTCAGCCGGTTGTGGCACAGCCCAGGAATAAACCTGGGTCTGTAGTAATGCATGCATGCATGCTATGCAGTGCCTTAGACCACTACGCCACTCGGGACGCCAGCCAAAACTATTTTCTGTGCTTGTTACTGGATACTGGTGCACTTGTAGTCAGAAAGACCCTTTTTTGGTTTAGGCAACAATAGGTCTACATGATTTTCTTCATAAAGCATTTCATACTTTGTGGAGCCTACATTACACAATTTTCTTCATAATGCATTTAATACAAAGCTCAACTTTTTAGTGTATACTACACCATTTCTTTCATAATGAATTTTATAAAAGGCTATGTGGAACTGTCTTGGCATAATATGGACTTGGTCTTTTCCAAATAAGGCAATCTTCTGTATACCACCCCTACCTTGTCACAACACAACTGATTGTCTCAAACGCATTAAGAACGCATTAATAAACTCCACAAATGAACTTTTAACAAGGCACATCTGTTTTTTTAAATGCATTCCAGGTGACTACCTCATGAAGCTGGTTGAGAGAATGCCAAGAGGGTGCAAAGCCATCATCAAGACAAAGGGTGGCAACTTTGAAGAATCTCAAATATAAAATATATTTTGCTTTGTTTAACACTTTTGTGGTTACTACATGATTCCATATGTGTTATTTCATAGTTTTGATGTATTCACTATTATTCTAAAATGTAGAAAACAGTAAAATAAAGAAAAACTCTTGAATGAGTGGGTGTGTCCAAACTTTTGACTGGTACTGTGTAACCCCTACCTTGAGTTCAGTCTTCGCCAATGAGAAACAAGAGGGCCCTGGCTTCATTAGATCAGAACAGGATGGATCAACACTGATTCATATTACTGAATTGCATCCTAAAAAATTATAGTGGTGTTTTGCTGCATAACACACTTACATTATTTGTTGACCCATATTTTTTATTTTATGATATTAGGGATCCCCATTAGCTGCTCTTCCTGGGGTCCAAACAATTAAGTATTTAGTCAGCCACCAATTGTGCAAGTTCTCCCACTTAAAAATATGAGAGAGGCCTGTCATTTTCATCATAGGTACACTTCAACTATGACAGACAAAATGAGAAAAAAAATCCAGAAAATCACATTGTAGGATTTTAAATGAATTTATTTGCAAATTATGGTGGAAAATAAGTATTTGGTCACCTACAAACAAGCAACATTGCTGGCTCTCACAGACCTGTAACTTCTTCTTTAAGAGGCTCCTCTGTCCTCCACTCGTTACCTGTATTAATAGCACCTGTTTGAACTTGTTATCGGTATAAAAGACACCTGTCCACAACCTCAAACAGTCACACTCCAAACTCCACTATGGCCAAGACCAAAGAGCTGTCAAAGGACACCAGAAACAAAATTGTAGACCTGCACAGGCTGGGAAGACTGAATCTGCAATAGGTAAGCAGCTTGGTTTGAAGAAATCAACTGTGGGAGCAATTATTAGGAAATGGAAGACATACGAGACCACTAATAATCTCCCTCGATCTGGGGCTCCACGCAAGATCTCACCCCGTGGGGTCAAAATGATCACAAGAACAGTGAGCAAAAATCCCAGAACCACACGGGGGGGGACCTAGTGAATGACCTGCAGAGAGCTGAGACCAAAGTAACAAAGCCTACCATCAGTAACACACTACGCCGCCAGGGATTCAAATCCTGCAGTGCCAGACGTGTCCCCCTGCTTAAGCCAGTACATGTCCAGGCCTGTCTGAAGTTTGCTAGAGAGCATTTGGATGATCCAGAAGAAGATTGGGAGAATGTCATATGGTCAGATGAAACCAAAATATAACTTTTTGGTAAAAACTCAACTCGTCGTGTTTGGAGGACAAAGAATGCTGAGTTGCATCCAAAGAACACCATACCTACTGTGAAGCATGGGGTGGAAACATCATACTTTGGGGCTGTTTTTCTGCAAAGTGACCAGGACGACTGATCCGTGTAAAGGAAAGAATTAATGGGGCCATGTAGCGTGAGATTTTGAGTGAAAACCTCCTTCCATCAGCAAGGGCATTGAAGATGAAACGTGGCTGGGTCTTTCAACATGACAATGATCCCAAACACACCACCCGGGCAACGAAGGAGTGGCTTCGTAAGAAGCATTTCAAGGTCCTGGAGTGGCCTAGCCAGTCTCCAGATCTCAACCCCATCTTTGGAGGGAGTTGAAAGTCCATGTTGCCCAGCAACAGCCCCAAAACATCACTGCTATAGAGGAGATCTGCATGGAGGAATGGGCCAAAATACCAGCAACAGTGTGTGAAAACCTTGTGAAGACTTACAGAAAACGTTTGACCTCTGTCATTGCCAACAAAGGGTATATAACAAAGTATTGAGATAAACTTTTGTTATTGACCAAATACTTATTTTCCACCATAATTTGCAAATAAATCATTACAAATCCTACAATGTTATTTTCTGGATTTTTTTCTTCTCATTTTGTCTGTCATAGTTGAAGTGTACCTATGATGAAAATTACAGGCCTCTCTCATCTTTTTAAGTTGGAGAACTTGCACAATTGGTGGCTGACTAAATACTTTTTTTGCCCTACTGTATATTATACATAAAACAAAATATAAAACAGTACATCATATAAAACTGTCACACCACCACATATACACAATACAAAATATATGATACCACCATACAACAATATTACAATGTATGTGTGTAGAGTGTGCGTGCTAGCGCCCGTGTGTCTATGTCTGTCTGTACCTGTGTGTGTATCTCTTCACAGTCCCCGCTGTTCCATAAGCTGTATTTGTATCTGTTTTTTAAATCTGAATCTACTGTTTACATCAGTTACCTGATGTGGAATAGAGTTCCATGTAGCCATGGCTTTATGAAGTACTGTGCACCTCTCATAGTCTGTTCGGGATTTGAGGATTGTAAAGAGACCTCTGGTGGCATGTCTTGTTGTCACGCCCTGACCGTAGAGATCCTTTTATTCTCTATGTTTGTTTGGTCAGGGTATGACTCGGGTGGGAAACTCTATGTTCTGTGTTTCTATGTTTTGGCCGGGTATGGTTCTCAATCAGGGACAGCTGTCTATCGTTGTCTCTGATTGGGAATCATACTTAGGCAGCTTTTTTTCCTTTTGTATTTGTGGGTAGTTGTCTTTGTTAGTGGCCTGTATTGCCCTAGTAAGCTTCACGTTCGTTTTTGTTGTTTCTTGTTTTGTTGGCAACATTTATAATAAAGAAAAACGTACGTTCACCACGCTGCATCTTGGTCATTTTCAAGACGACGTCCGTGACACTTGTGGGGTATGCATGGGTGTCCGAGCTATGAGCTAGTAGTTTAAACAGCCACCTTGGTGAATTCAGCTTGTTAACACCTCTTACAAAAACAAGTAGTGATGAAGTCAATCTCTCCTCCACTTTAAGCCAGTGGAGAGTTACATGCATATCATTAATGTAAGCTCTCTGTATACATTTAAGGGCCAGCCGCGCTGCCCTGTTCTGTGCCAATTGCAAGTACCTCTTTGTGGCACCTGACCACACAACTGAACAGTAGTCCAAGTGCAACAAAATTAGAGCCTGTAGGACCTGCCTTGTTGACAGTGTTGTCAAGAAGGAAACATTGTGCTTTATTATGGACAGACTTCTCCCCATCTTAACTACTATTCTATCAACATGTTTTGACCATAACAGTTAACAATCCAGTGTTACTCCAAGCTGTTTAGTCACCTCAACTTGCTCAAGTTCCACATTACTCATTGCACTATTTAGTTGAGGTTTATGGTTTTGTGAATGATTTGTCCAAATACAATGCTTTTCGTAAAAAAAATATTTAGGACTAACTTACTCCTTGCCACCCATTCTGAAACTAACTGCAGCTCTTTTTAAGTGTTGCAGTCATTTCAGTTTGTCACGACTTCCGCCGAAAGTCGGCTCCTCTCCTTGTTCGGGCAGCGTTCGGCGGTCGACGTCACCGGTCTTCTAGCCATCGCCGCTCCACTTTTCATTGTTCCATGTGTTTTGTCTTGTTTCCCCACACACCTGGTTTACATTCCCTAATCACACTACATATATATTCCCTCTGTTCCCTCCCCATGTCTTTGTGTGGAATTGTTTTGTTACGTGTTTTGTGTGACGCGCCAGGCAGTTTTTTCCCCCTGTACCATGTTTAACCCGAAGTATGTTTAATTGTTAAACATTTGCATCATTGTGACTGTTGTCGCGCTTTTCACTTTTGCCATTGGCTGGAGGTTTTTTGACGCAGTTGCGTCCGTCTGTTGTTGCTTCTGCCAAATAAAGTGTGCGCCTGATCACAACTCTCTGTTCTCCTGCACCTGACTTCTATACCAGTAGCGCACAACCTGACACAGTCGCTGTAATAGATGATGTATACAGTGTTGAGTCATTCGCATACATAGACACACAGGCTTTACTCAAAATAATCAAAAAGTACGGGGCCTAAACAGCTGCCCTGGGGAATTCCTGATTCTACCTGGTTTATGTTGGAGAGGCTTCCATTAAAGAACACCCTCTGTGTTCTGTTAGACAGGTAACTCTTTATCCACAATATAGCTGGGGGTGTAAAGCCATAACACAAGATTTTCATTAGCAGACTATGATCGATAACGTCAAAAGCCGTACTGAAGTCTAACAAAACAGCTCCCACAATCATTTATCATCAAATTCTCAGTAATTTGTGTAAGTATTGTGCTTGTTGAATGTCCTTCCCTATAAGCGTGCTGATAGTCTGTTGTTAATTTGTTTACAGTAAAATAGCATTGTATCTTGTCAAACACAATTTTTCCCAAAAGTTTACATAAGTGTTTACTATTCTTGGGTAGTGGAATGACTTTTTCTTGGGTAGTGGAAGGACTTTTTCTTCCCTCCAGGCCTGAGGACACCCACTTTCTAGTGGGATTGAAGATATGGCAAATAGGAATGGCAATATCATCCACTATATATATATATATATTTTACCTATTTTTCTCCCCAATTTTGTGGTATCCAATTAGTAGTAGTTATTGTCTTGTTTCATCGCTGCAACTACTGTAAGGACACCGGGAGAGGCGAAGGTTGAGAGCCATGTGTCCTCCGAAACACAACCCAACCAAGACACAATGCACATCCAACCCGGAAGCCAGCCGCACCAATGTGTCAGAGGAAACACCGTACACCTAGCGACCTGGTCAGCGTGCACTGCACCTGGACCGCCACAGGAGTCGCTAGTGCGCGATGAGACAAGGATATCCCTGCCGGCCAAACCCTCCCTGAACCCAGACGGCACTGGGCCAATTGTGCGTCGCCCCATAAGCCTCCCGGTCACGGCCGGCCTGGGCTCGAACCCAGAATCTCTGGTGGCACAGATGCAGTGCCTTAGACCACTGCGCCACACGGGAGGCCTATCCTCAATATTTTTACATGCAATTTTCAATTTCAGCTTATTAGATGTATAAGTTTCAGTAACAAAAGAACACCATGGTTGTAATAACACTTTAAACAGGTAATTTAACACTGATAATTTAACGTATGTAAATTGGACAGTCACGGAGGATTTTCGCTGAATAACTGGTCAGGGCATACTGTAACACTTTCTATTCAGCTTCAGGCTACTTTGATGTAAGACTTGACAACACCTGTAGTAACTACCTCTATCCGTCACACCCATTGTTGCTTATCCATTGATCACAAAATATACAGTTGAAGTCGGAAGTGTACATACACTTAGGTTGGAGTCATTAAAACTCATTTTTCAACCACTCCACAAATTTCTTGTTAACAAACTATAGTTTTGGCAAGTCAGTTAGGACAGCTACTTTGTGCATGACACAAGTAATTTTTCCAGCAATTGTTTACAGACAGATTATTTCACTTATAATTCACTGTATCACAATTCCAGTGGGTAAGAAGTTTATATACACTAAGTTGACTTTGTCTTTAAACAGCTTGGAAAATTCCAGAAAATTATGTCATGGCTTTGGAAGCTTCTGATAGACTAATTGATATGATTTGAGTCAATTGGAGGTGTACCTGTGGATGTATTTCAAGGCCTACCTTCAAACTCAGTACCTCTTTGTTTGACATCATGTGAAAATCAAAAGAAATCAGCCAATACCTCATAAAAATAATTGTAGACCTCCACAAGTCTGGTTAATCCTTGGGAGCAATTTCCAAACACCTGAAGGTACCACGTTCATCTGTACAAACAATAGTAAGCAAGTATAAACACCATGGGACCACGCAGCAGTCATACCGCTCAGGAAGGAGATGCATTCTGTCTCCTAGAGATGAAAGTACTTTGGTGCGAGCAAGGAGGCCTACAAACCTGACTCAGTTACACCAGCTCTGTCAGGAAGAATGGGCCAAAATTCACCCAACTTATTGTGGGAAGCTTGTGGAAAGCTACCCGAAATGATTGATCCAAGTTAAACAATTTAAAGGCAATGCTACCAAATATTAATTAAATACTAACAGGGAATTTTTCAGGAATTGTGAAAAACTGAGTTTAAATGTATTTGGCTAAGGTGTATGTAAACCTCCGACGTCAACTGTATCAATGTAATTACACCCAACACAATGTTGAAAACCAGAATGCTTCCTAACACTAGATCACATAACTAGACGTGAGCTGGATGTGATCCCAACGCTGCCACCAATACAACAGAAGAAAGTGAAAGCTGCAACAGGGACTCTAACCAGGGCTCATACGTGGCAAAGTAAACTCTAAGGGCTGCTACCATGAAAGCCTAGTAGGCCTCGGGCAGAGGCAGTAGGCCTACAATGCTGGCATATGCCTTGTTACAATAGCCTGAGTATATAACATGATTGACACGACCGTAATAATAATCATTAAACAGCCTTGGACGTGTCATAAGTGTATGCCAACATAATTCATTATTTTACATTAACCTGTTTAACTGCATTGATATGGCTTAATTGATAAAAGTCCAGACTCGTTATAGACGCAAATACTATGCAGTTGATTCAGGGGAATTTAAACCAATTTTATTTTTTAGGTCTTCTGTTTCCCCACCTTTGTTGATGAATTCATTTCCCATTATGAAAATGTATCCCCATTCCCCAATCAAATACCTTCATCATATCACCCTTTTTGTTGTTGTTGACAAATACAGCTTTTAACTCCAATTTGGCAACACTTATAAAATCCGACATAGCACCAGTATCCCAAAGTATTAAGCAAAAACAACCATAGAAAAAACGTAAGGCTACTATTATATTATAAGTATTTCGGGTGACAATCTGGTTGATTAACAATATTGGGTTGTTAATATGTTTTTTTTATATGTATATAAATAAATGTGGGACACAAAAAAGGAGCACCATTTGCCCAAAATGCATTGCTCCAATAACTTTTAAAAGATTGTTCTGAAGTTTTCCCCCCAAAATGTTTTTTTAAAATCTACGAATGAAGTCACACAAAAATGTGTGTTATATTCCTACGAATTAAGTCTCACAAAAATGTATGTATTTTCACACGAATTAAGCCACACAAAAACGCACAAAATCTGCTGAAATACTTTTTGTACATATTTGCACGAATTGGGTGTTGGAAATGTATACACTTGAACGTACTGCTGTCCGTGTTCTACAATTTTTCCATCTGTAGTCTAAAAGCATCCACAGTAATTAGCATCCATTTGACACCTTGCACTTTCCCCAATAAATAAGTTGACACGCAAAAATTGTACCTGCCGCACCTGTCCTTGGAGTAGCCGACCGTCAATATAAAAGCGTATGTCATTATATCTTTATCCTGTTACGTTAAGCATTCCTATTAAAAACAATATTCCAGGAGGCTTTTGGTTTATGATTCCATGCTGCAGATACTGGGGCCTGATATTTTGATAAGGGCAGAGTTGGGTTACCCTCAGCTGCTCTGGGGAGAGGGCGAGAGAGAGAGAGAGGGAGGATTTTCGCATTCTTATAAAGACCGCTGGATGCGCTTGTAGTGCTCAGTAGACAGTAGACAGACACACAGAGAGAATACAGTTGTGGCAGGACTGGACCGGTGAAGCAGAATGGCTCAGAACGGAACAACAGAGAACGGGGTGACCGGGGCGAATGGCGATGGGAGCCCTCCCATGCCTTTTCCCCAGCCCGTCAAAGTGCAAGAGATACGCCACACCAAGGTGAGACGCACGTCTTATTAAGTAACATAGCAGCAATCACTGAATAGTGAAAATGTAATGTGAAAAAAAATATTAAGCCGAAACATCTGAAACACCAGTATGCACAAACAACTGTTTAACTGTTTTGAACTATATATATAGTACTACTGCATTGTTGGGAAAGAGCATTCAAGAAAATAATTTCATGGGCTAGTTAGTGCACGTACTGTACTAGTTAGTGCACGTGACCATAAAAACGTGAAACTTGAGTGTAAGGTATAAGGTATAATATAATGTCATAGTACATGTTTAAGACGTCATAAACCAGGGGACGTGAATTCCGTCAAGTTATTGTAATGCATGTTAGTCTGTAGCCTGTGCACAGGCTAGAGGTGGTGGTGTGCCTGTTGGTGTGCTATCCATGTCTTCATATTGGAGTTGGATCCAAAAGACTGCGTTCGAAATATATTTGAAAAACAAAAAACACACTTGAGTTATGCTCCTGTGTTATATTGCTTACTGATCGTAGCCTAATGAACAGGTGCGTTGTAAAACAGTCTTTTTTTAAACAGCTCTTTCTTTGTGTCCAACAGATTTTTATCAACAATGAGTGGCACACCTCTCTCAAAGGAAAGACGTTTCAGACCTTCAATCCTGCAACAGGTGTCAAAATCTGTGAAGTGGAAGAAGCAGACAAAGTATGTACCTAAAACATACATTCATGTTTGATTTGGCCAATGTCTTAATTACTAAGTTGACTTGAGGAAATAAGGAATGTTTGCTAAATCAAATGAACAGAATTGTATTACTACTACTGCAGTGATCCTGTCTTCTCTCTTCATCTGGTTCTGATTGGGTTCCAGGGACTGCAGGGGGTCTGCCAAAATATAGATATATATATTAAAACGTTTTTTCTCCATTGTTTTTATGGATATCGCTAGCAACAACAGAATAAACACATATTTAATTACATACCTACAGTAGAAAATAGGATAATATTTTAACTTTATTTGCCAACTCCTAATATTGAGCAAATTACACTAATTGGAGCTGATACACTGGCTGGAGTGTCTGACATAGGCTTTGAAAAAGCACCAGTCAATAGGCTACCTGTCAATAGGCTACCTGTCAGTAGGCTACCTGTCAATAGGCTACCAGTCAATAGGCTACCAGTCAATAGGCTACCAGTCAATAGGCTATCTGTCAATAGGCTAAAAGTGTGGCAAATGCCGTTCACTGCTGGTTAGCTTTCTTGACTTGGACATGTCTGCTAAGACATGGCTAACCTTAGTTTAAACAGCTAAAACTCTTAGCGAAAATCTGTTTGGAGTTACTACCTTTCTAGCTAATAGTCTGTTAGAGACTACACTTCCTCTTCCAATTATAATGTGGGGAGGTCAAAATAATTAAAAGTATTTACCAAATCTATTAATTTTAAAATGTTGATTACTTCTCATTATTATTATTTTTATTTAACTAGGCAAGTCAGTTAAGAACAAATTCTTATTTTCAATGACGGATTAGAAACGGTGGGTTAACTGCCTGTTCAGGGGCAGAACAGCAGATATTTACCTTATCAGCTCGGGGATTTGATCTTGCAACCTTCCGGTTACTAGTCCAACGCTCTACCTGTCGCCCAAGACATTAAATAAATGTTTTTGCTAACGTATGATGGGGGTCCCTGGGTCGCCAGCTTACCTGGGAGGGGGTCCCTGGGTCGCCAGTTTACCTGGGAGGGGGTCCCTGGGTCGCCAGTTTACCTGGGAGGGGGTCCCTGGGTCACCAGTTTACCTGGGAGGGGGTCCCTGGGTCGCCAGTTTACCTGGGAGGGGGTCCCTGGGTCGCCAGTTTACCTGGGAGGGGGTCCGTGGGTCGCCAGTTTACCTGGGAGGGGGCCCTGCGTCGCCAGTTTACCTGGGAGGGGGTCCCTGGGTCGCCAGTTTACCTGGGAGGGGGTCCCTGGTCAATTAAAGGTTGAAGACCTTTGATCTTGGCCTACATGTTTAATTTCCTTTTACATAGCCTTTAAAACCAAGAGAGTGACTGTCTATCAACTCAATGTCAAGGTCTTTTATTAGGCTACAGACAAAAATACATTTTTGTGAATTAATTAGGCCTATCAATTATCATTAGCCTGCTCATAATTGTAACTTATGCAAAACAATATTACCCATAGAAATGTTTTAGGTGGGTTATCAGTTGTCTGTGTGAAAGCTGTTGATGTGTACCTGCAGGCAGATGTGGACAAGGCTGTAAAGGCGGCCAGAGCGGCCAGCCAGAGGGGCTCGCCGTGGCGAAGGATGGACGTGTCAAGCCGGGGGCGACTCCTGCACAAGCTCGCTGACCTGATGGAGAGGGACCGGGCACTGCTAGCGGTAAGCTGTGGATGTAACGGCCTACTAACCTTATTTGTCTTTAGACTGTAGAAGGCTACAACTAGCAGCCTATTGGTAAACTTGACATCTGTCACCTGCGTTGTGAAGGTAGCCTATCATCTAGTTTGGGTGTCCAGAAAGAATTGACAGCAGCAGCGCAGTGCGCAATGCACCAGACACTGAAGGTGCATGATCTGTGATTGAAAATCTTTTCCATGCTGGTATGTGGCGACTCGAGTAATATATATTTTTCAGTTCTACACTTGTTGCTATATAATCCCCACACAACCTTGACATTCATTCTAATATTGTTGGTGAGTGTCTGTGTGCCTGTGTGTGTCACAAGATTAAAAAAAGTTTAACTGACATGGAATTGTATTGACAGTGGACTAATGGACAAAATACCAAAATATAGTTTTGGAGTGTAGTATTACTTTAACCTAAACAAATATAACAGCCTTTTGTCAATAATCAAATCATTTCCATACAAAACATCAAAAACATATGTTTAAGTTGATATAGACTGACCAGGTGAATCCAGGTGAAAGCTACTGTATGATCCCTCATTGATGTTACTTAAATCCACTTCAATCAGTGTAGATGAAGGGGAGGAGACCGGTTAAATGAGTTTTAAGCCTTGAGAAAATTGAGATATGGGTTGTGATTGTGTGCCATTCAGAGGGTGAATGGGCAAGACACAAGATTTAAGTGCCTTTGAACGGGACATGGTAGTAGGTGCCAGGTGGATGCAACTGAATATTAGGAAGGTGTTCGTAATGTTTGGTATATTCATTGTATAGATGAGTTAGAACAATGTTTTGGCCAACTTAAAATGTGAGGCTTATGCAACACTTATCATTTGGTGGGTGTTTATATTTCTCCTATTTCACATATCTGCAAGTGTCTATTAATACGCATGCATGAATGTGTTTTCTGCATACCGATATCCCAACTCTCCCTGAGAGAGGGTCTGCCATAATTAACAGCAACCCCTGGAGCTATTAGGGTTAAGTGTCTTGCTCCAGGCCACATCAACAGATTTGCGGCTCAAGGATTTGAACTAGCAACTTTTTAGTTATTGGCCCAACGTTGAAAAACACGAGGCTACCTGCTGCCACTTCTCCAAAAAGTTGGGTCAACTCAAAAAGGCTGTGGAACTAATGTAGTTACTAAAAGATCTTGAGTTGGGCCACCTTGGATTATTTTAGACAGTGTAAATCAGATATTACAGTGGTGGGTGATCCAAGCCCAGTTCCAATGCCTTCTCACGTGTTCCAATGCCTTTTCAATTGAGTTTCCAGATTGCATTAGGAGTCAGATTTGTAAATGAAACATTACAGATGAGAGTGAAGTCATATTATGGGATTGCATGTGGCTGCTAATTGAAAACATGTTTTGGGAGGGCTGCTTGTGCTGGGGTATCGCTAATTACGCTAATCCCTGTTCTGTTTGTGGGGGAAATAAAGACCAGATTTAGCATTTAGCTCAATGAAAAGATACAGGATAAATCTATTGGTGTTATAGCTCTGTGGCAGTGCTTCATCTCTCATTATCTTTCCATTTGCAGTGGGTTGAATTAGATCTTATTGGTCAGATAGCCTACATACAGTATGTCATTTTGGGGCTGCACTTGATCTGGTTCTCCCATAGAGATAGATAGAGGACTCTAGTGCCCAAAAGTCTGATTTAGCATTGGCAGTGTCATTGAGGCCTTTCACCATTTTGAAGTAGCCAAATCTGTGGGAATTCCAATGGGTTAAGGAAGGAACACAAAATGATGTAGCTGATCCGCACTCAAAAAGGAGATTCAAGGTTTCTTTATAGTATTTTGTTAATTCGGGGGAGGTAGATAGACAAACATTTCGGCCTTCCTAAGCCTTCGCCAGTGTAATTCACAAGGATCACATAATTCCATCAGGGTCATCAGGAGGGATCAGCTAATGAACTATACTTGTAAGCAAACATTCTGCAGGTGGCAGTAAATCGCCAGCTTTGACTTGATACCTGTTCAGACAACACACTCCAGGTGACAGTATGCAGCCTTTCAGTTTGATTAACAACTCATAGAAGTAGTACTAGAAGAAAATTGACTACTTCAAAATGGAGATGCCAGTGCGCTCACAGATGCCATAATAGGACTGATACAAAGTCCTCTATCATTCTCTATTGGTTCTCCCAAACCCCAAGGTAAATCAAGCGCACCTCAAATACTTTCAAGTAGGCTTATTTCAAAGTATTTGACGTATGTATTTGCCCCAGGTTTTTAGTAAACACTTGACTTGTGTCTCCCTTGAGACAGTCAATCAAAGAACTTGAGTATCATAGCACCGTATAAGTGTACAAATCATGTTTGACACAGTGGGTCTCACCATACAATATTTTTCTCTTCCCCAACACATTCGGCTTAGTGGTTTCAAGCAGCTTGTGTCTGTCAAAGAGTTTAGTAACTTACGTACAGTCACTTTTTGAAATATTGTCAAACGCACAACGTCATGGATTGCTTTTGTCGAGGTTTTTGTCCACCCCTCTGCTCTATAGAAATGATTGTTCATCTAGATTTGAAAAACATTTGATACGACATTCAGATTCAGATGGATGTGTTGTATTTTCTGGTCATCTAATGTTCCAGCTCACTGCAGCCATGGCTACACAGAGAGACAACCGTGCTAGCGATGTCAGCGGTGCCGAACCCTGGCCTCTCCTCAGCCTCCTATTAGCATTATTATTATTAGCATTATTACTTTTCTTTCTGAACCCATGAACTCCCACAGCATATTCACTTCTTGGCGCACGTCGAGGGCATAAAACCTTGTTTTGTAGCAACCAAGGGGTTGATGGTGCTGTGCTTGCAGCCGACTGAGTACAAGATGACAGAAACGCTCAAAATAGATTTTTGAGAACATATATTATTAGTTATTTTTTGTTCCACAACAGCTATTTTATTCTCCTATTGAGATGATTCTGCCTCCGGTTCCCCAGAAGTTAGGATAGCCTGCATTAACGTGTCCTTAATGCACTATGTTCAATGTTTCTGATTCTTTTTTTACAGACTATGGAGACTATAGACACTGGGAAGCCATTCCTTCATTCTTTCTTCATTGATCTGGACGGCAGCATCAAAACCCTTAGATACTATGCCGGTTGGGCCGACAAGATACATGGCAAAACCATGCCTGTAGGTAAGTGTCTCTGTGCTGCTTTAAAACCTTTTAGATTGCCAGGCTACTACTTTCACCTACAGGTATAGTGCATTATGATTTGTTAAATGCACGTAGGCTTACGACCCCTTATAACGTCTCATTATCATCTCGTAATAATCCAGTTATTACCATTTCATACATTTATAATACAACAACATTTCCAAACAGTGTTATTATATGCTTATCACAGGTAATAATGCATTATAACAGCCAGCTTTTATTATTTCTGCTTCAGAGGTCCCCAACTTCCCACCAACATGTGCCATGTGCTCCAAAAATCTACTCCTCTGAGATTAACTAAAGCACAAAACATGTAAAGGAACTGCCAGTGTCTTACCGCAAGAATGCAGGCCGTAACATCTTAAAAGACTTAAAAGTATTTAAAAGTATTTCCCAAAAAGGTCCATGACCTGTCAATCTGATCAAGCTGTTTCTCAACAATCACTTGTCTCTCTCCTTTGTGGCTTAATGGCTCACATAGACTTTCTGTCCACTATATGATTAGCCCACTGGTTCCGCCCAGTCGTCAAGAAACAAGTTAATTAGCGGTCGAGTCACTCAGCCAATCCATCAATTGTCCACAGCCCTGGGTGGCATCTCGTCCGTCCTCTTAATAGTTCCCCCTATCGCAGTGTCAAAAACCATCCTCGGCCGCCACGGCAGGACGTCAGATAGACAAAACAGGCTTCCCTATTTCCTCCTGATTAGATTCCAATGGGGCAGTTGAGAGACGAAAGGCTGGCGAGGACAAAGGAAGAGGAAGAGGGGGCTGATGGTAATCAGCGAGGTGCAACAGTCTGTGTCGGGATTAGCTGAGAATCAGACACTCCAGATCAGTGCCTGATCAACGCCTCTGAGTTAGCCCCCCTCTCCTCTCCTCTCTCCTCTCTCCTATCCCCTCTCTTCTCTCTCCTCTCTTCTCCCCTCCTCTCCTCCCCTCTCTCCTCTCCTCTTCTCTCTCCTCTCTTCTCCCCTCCTCTCCTCTCACCTCTCCCCTCTCCTCTCCTCTCCTCTCCTCTCCTCTCCTCTCCTCTCCTCTCCTCTCCTCTCCTCTCCTCTCCTCTCCTCTCCTCTCCTCTCGTCCCTTCTGTGTCCTCTCCTTTATCCTCTTCCCGCTCTCTGTCTCAGGAGCAAGTCACTGACTTAGATCATTATTTTCCTCTGGTAGATATCTGCAAGGCCCTCTCTCCTCTATCAGCATTTGTCAGTAGCAACTCCCAGACTAAGATGACTATCCCCTGGTATAATAGTCTGTATACAGTCACTCCTCTACCTGTCAGGAACAACTCCCAGACTAAGATGACTGTCCCCTGGTATAATAGTCTGTATACAGTCACTCCTCTACCTGTCAGGAACAACTCCCAGACTAAGATGACTATCCCCTGGTATAATAGTCTGTAAACAGTCACTCCTCTACCTGCCAGTAGCAACTTGGTGACTTATAAACAGCTCTGGGCCCGGAGTCTGGTCGAGCAGGTAACGCTCTCACCTTTAGAACCATATATATACCCCCTGAGATGGGGCTGCTGGTTCGATCCCCACATCAGCCCTACATATTTCTGCTCTCTCTACTCTGTCTCTCTACTCCTAACCTGTCATGAAAATAATACAAATACGAAAGGAGTTTGGAATTCCTCTCTCCTTAAAAAAAACACACACAAAAAAACGCTCTGGGCCTAAATAAGCAAAGGTGCACTGCTCAAAAGTAGTGCACTACATGGGGAATAGGGTGCCATTTGGGACACAGCCTAATTCTCTCTACTCTACTGTATGTCCCATGTCCACTCCCCTGGCTATGGAAATGGAACCGTTGATAAGCTGTAAAGTGTGGGATGAGTGGGCTCACCCAGGACACAGGGAGATAATGGATCCTGGGTGTGTAGCAGTCTGTCTAAGTGTAATCACCACATACATCAATAAAAGAAACAAGACAAGGTCACGGAGTGAGAGTGTCAGATTGAACCCATTATCTAGGCTATCAGCTGGGCTTTTGACATGTCCGTGTGTGGAGGTGGAGGGGGATCATGCAAAATGTCACGGAAGGAAGTAAGGTGCCAAAAGTAGAGCACTATATCGGGAATAGGGTGTCATTAAGGCAGCATTGGAGTCAGTAAGTTGTTCCCGCTAGTTGCTATGTCAGAAGGATGGACCTTAGTTGCACAGATACTGTGGTACAGTAGTGAAAAAGGATTTTGGAATGTCTTGTGTTGGTGTAAGTTCATGTTACTGTGCAGTATTATACATGTATTTTTAAAATAGACCGTTTCCTGTCTGTGTTTTATGGCGGCCTACCTTGGAGTTGTGCTGATAGAGTTGAGGGCACTAAACACTTTGGTTGCACCGCAGTAGACTATCGGTGGAACAATTGCTGCAACGCATGTGCAACATGGCACACTAACATGTTGTAACCACAGTTGTTGGTGCAGGGTTTTAACAAAGCTTTCAGTACCCGCAACACCCCAAGTAAGTACATTCTGCTGAACAGAGTAGTTTAAGGTCAACTCTATCGCATAAACATTCCAACTTAACTTATTTATAGTTCAACTGTATTTACCCTAAAAAAAGCCAGTTGACTGCTACAGAGAACGAGGAGGGTGGGACATTGCAGCAATTAAATGGAGGGGGGGAGGGGGGGGGGGGGGGGGGTGTTAGAGATGGGGGACGCTTTTAATTGCCCCTCCATTCCAAGAAGGTCAAGGGTGACATTTCACTCTGAACAATAGACTTAATAGTCTGGTTATTGGGGACTCTATCTGCCCGCTCTATTTCCTTCTATTAAACAGGACTTTCAGCCATGTGAGGAGCAGGGCACAGGGACTTTTAGAACTGGCAGAGGAGGAGCAGGGCACAGGGACTTTTAGAACGGGCAGAGGAGGAGCAGGGCACAGGGACTTTTAGAACGGGCAGAGGAGGAGCAGGGCACAGGGACTTTTAGAACGGGCAGAGGAGGAGCAGGGCACAGGGACTTTTAGAACTGGCAGAGGAGGAGCGGCAAAATGACTGTGTGCTCCCCATTTATATGGAGAGGAGATTTTTGACCATCATTCGAAAATGCAAATGCAAAATAAATGGGAAAGGATGCCACATTTAAACAGACTGTAAACTAAATAAATGAGAAAGGATGCCACATTTAAACAGACTGTAAACTAAATAAATGAGAAAGGATGCCACATTTAAACAGACTGTAAACTAAATAAATGAGACAGGATGCCACATTTAAACAGACTGTAAACTAAATAAATGAGAAAGGATGCCACATTTAAACAGACTGTAAACTAAATAAATGAGAAAGGATGCCACATTTAAACAGACTGTAAACTAAATAAATGAGACAGGATGCCACATTTAAACAGACTATAAACTAAATAAATGAGAAAGGATGCCACATTTAAACAGACTGTAAACTAAATAAATGAGAAAGGATGCCACATTTAAACAGACTGTAAACTAAATAAATGAGAAAGGATGCCACATTTAAACAGACTGTAAACTAAATAAATGAGAAAGGATGCCACATTTAAACAGACTGTAAACTAAATAAATGAGACAGGATGCCACATTTAAACAGACTATAAACTAAATAAATGAGAAAGGATGCCACATTTAAACAGACTGTAAACTAAATAAATGAGAAAGGATGCCACATTTAAACAGACTGTAAACTAAATAAATGAGACAGGATGCCACATTTAAACAGACTGTAAACTAAATAAATGAGAAAGGATGCCACATTTAAACAGACTGTAAACTAAATAAATGAGAAAGGATGCCACATTTAAACAGACTATAAACTAAATAAATGAGAAAGGATGCCACATTTAAACAGACTGTAAACTAAATAAATGAGAAAGGATGCCACATTTAAACAGACTGTGAACTAAATAAATGAGAAAGGATGCCACATTTAAACAGACTGTAAACTAAATAAATGAGAAAGGATGCCACATTTAAACAGACTGTAAACTAAATAAATGAGAAAGGATGCCACATTTAAACAGACTGTAAACTAAATAAATGAGACAGGATGCCACATTTAAACAGACTGTAAACTAAATAAATGAGAAAGGATGCCACATTTAAACAGACTATAAACTAAATAAATGAGAAAGGATGCCACATTTAAACAGACTGTAAACTAAATAAATGAGAAAGGATGACACATTTAAACAGACTGTAAACTAAATAAATGAGAAAGGATGCCACATTTAAATAGACTGTAAACTAAATAAATGAGAAAGGATGCCACATTTAAACAGACTGTAAACTAAATAAATGAGAAAGGATGCCACATTTAAACAGACTGTAAACTAAATAAATGAGAAAGGATGCCACATTTAAACAGACTGTAAACTAAATAAATGAGACAGGATGCCACATTTAAACAGACTATAAACTAAATAAATGAGAAAGGATGCCACATTTAAACAGACTGTAAACTAAATAAATGAGAAAGGATGCCACATTTAAACAGACTGTAAACTAAATAAATGGGAAAGGATGCCACATTTAAACAGACTGTAAACTAAATAAATGAGAAAGGATGCCACATTTAAACAGACTGTAAACTAAATAAATGAGAAAGGATGCCACATTTAAACAGACTGTAAACTAAATAAATGAGACAGGATGCCACATTTAAACAGACTGTAAACTAAATAAATGAGAAAGGATGCCACATTTAAACAGACTGTAAACTAAATAAATGAGAAAGGATGCCACATTTAAACAGACTGTAAACTAAATAAATGAGAAAGGATGCCACATTTAAACAGACTGTAAACTAAATAAATGAGAAAGGATGACACATTTAAACAGACTGTAAACTAAATAAATGAGAAAGGATGCCACATTTAAACAGACTGTAAACTAAATAAATGAGAAAGGATGCCACATTTAAACAGACTGTAAACTAAATAAATGAGAAAGGATGCCACATTTAAACAGACTGTAAACTAAATAAATGAGAAAGGATGCCACATTTAAACAGACTGTAAACTAAATAAATGAGAAAGGATGCCACATTTAAACAGACTGTAAACTAAATAAATGAGAAAGGATGCCACATTTAAACAGACTGTAAACTAAATAAATGAGAAAGGATGCCACATTTAAACAGACTGTAAACTAAATAAATGGGAAAGGATGCCACATTTAAACAGACTGTAAACTAAATAAATGAGAAAGGATGCCACATTTAAACAGACTGTAAACTAAATAAATGGGAAAGGATGCCACATTTAAACAGACTGTAAACTAAATAAATGAGAAAGGATGCCACATTTAAACAGACTGTAAACTAAATAAATGAGAAAGGATGCCACATTTAAACAGACTGTAAACTAAATAAATGAGAAAGGATGCCACATTTAAACAGACTGTAAACTAAATAAATGAGAAAGGATGCCACATTTAAACAGACTGTAAACTAAATAAATGAGAAAGGATGCCACATTTAAACAGACTGTAAACTAAATAAATGAGACAGGATGCCACATTTAAACAGACTGTAAACTAAATAAATGAGAAAGGATGCCACATTTAAACAGACTGTAAACGAAATAAATGGGAAAGGATGCCACATTTAAACAGACTGTAAACTAAATAAATGAGAAAGGATGCCACATTTAAACAGACTGTAAACTAAATAAATGAGAAAGGATGCCACATTTAAACAGACTGTAAACTAAATAAATGAGAAAGGATGCCACATTTAAACAGACTGTAAACTAAATAAATGAGAAAGGATGCCACATTTAAACAGACTGTAAACTAAATAAATGAGAAAGGATGCCACATTTAAACAGACTGTAAACTAAATAAATGAGACAGGATGCCACATTTAAACAGACTGTAAACTAAATAAATGAGAAAGGATGCCACATTTAAACAGACTGTAAACTAAATAAATGAGACAGGATGCCACATTTAAACAGACTGTAAACTAAATAAATGAGACAGGATGCCACATTTAAACAGACTGTAAACTAAATAAATGAGAAAGGATGCCACATTTAAACAGACTGTAAACTAAATAAATGAGACAGGATGCCACATTTAAACAGACTATAAACTAAATAAATGAGAAAGGATGCCACATTTAAACAGACTGTAAACTAAATAAATGAGAAAGGATGCCACATTTAAACAGACTGTAAACTAAATAAATGAGACAGGATGCCACATTTAAACAGACTGTAAACTAAATAAATGAGAAAGGATGCCACATTTAAACAGACTGTAAACTAAATAAATGAGAAAGGATGCCACATTTAAACAGACTGTAAACTAAATAAATGAGACAGGATGCCACATTTAAACAGACTATAAACTAAATAAATGAGAAAGGATGCCATGGAGAGAGATTGATAATGAGCCTCTCGTTGTTGTGTTGTTGTTTCTCCAGATGACACGTTCATGTGTTTCACCAGACATGAGCCCGTAGGTGTGTGTGGAGCCATCATCCCAGTAAGTAGGACCAGTGTTTTGTGTTTGTGACTCTGTAATAATTATACATGTAGAATCTGCTGGCAGGATGTGCACAAGTAATAAACACATACTACAGCTGTACTACAGCTAAACACAATGACCTGGCAAATAGAAGTGGTCAATTTCACCTACATTAACTGAAAAATGCATGCGCACACACACACGCACCCACCCAACGACCAGAGGTGTACAGTGCAGTGAGTTTACCTTCACTGTATCAGAATCCCCACAGACGATAGCCATGGGACCCAGATACAGTACAGGCCTACACACACACACGCACCCACCCAACGACCAGAGGTGTACAGTGCAGTGAGTTTACCTTCACTGTATCAGAATCCCCACAGACGATAGCCATGGGACACAGATACAGTACAGGCCTACACACACACACACCCAACGACCAGGGGTGTACAGTGCAGTGAGTTTACCTTCACTGTATCAGAATCCCCACAGACGATAGCCATGGGACACAGATACAGTACAGGCCTACACACACACACGCACCCACCGACCAGGGGTGTACAGTACAGCAGACTGTTGGAGATTTACAATCGTGATGGATGAACGTCATGTTGGAACCAAAACTCTCCTTTATTCTAAAGACAAGGGAGAATGTTATCGTGCATGCGTGTGTGCGTGCGTGCGTGTGTGTGTGTGTGTGCCAAACACAAGAGCCGTTCCTCATGCTTTTAACTGTCAGTGCTGTCACCCCAAAAACCATATTATTCTGTGCCTCAGCTCCAAGGGCATTACGTGTCCCTGGCACATACAGAAATATAACTCTTAGCATGCGTGTTGACAGTCATAGATCAGTGGAGCTGCAGCAATAACGAGATAGTTAAATCAGGTTACGCCCCAAATGGCACCCTAGTACCTACATAGTGCACTACTTTTGACTGAGCACTATAGGCTGTAGTACACTATATAGGGAATAGGGTGTCATTTGGAATGCATTAGAATAAATTATCCCATTATATTCTCAGGTAACATCTTTCTTGAAAGTGAATTTTGAGGTAAATGCAACTTTATTTGGAATGCTACAAAAATGAAGCTTTGAGTTTGGATTGGTTTAAAAAAAAAACAACTGCATTTTACCTAAGGTTCTAACTTCAACTCCATCTGAGGGTGAAATAAAATCTGGGACATGGACTGGAAATGTAATCCTAATCTCTACCTTTCTTCACAAAGCATTCTCTCTCTTAATCCAACTGAAGTATACCGTTACAGGAACATGACTGTTTACAACTATACATTAAGGTCCCAAATGGCACCCTGTGCCCTATATAAGGCACTACTATGACCAGGGCCCCCCACTATATGGCAAATAGGGTGTCATTTAGGATGCTCCCTTACAGATCCAAAAACACATCCATAATTCCTTTTTGATGAT